>NW_007260042.1:19073-29763 GCF_000164805.1 Carlito syrichta | reverse complement strand
ACAAAAAAAAAAAAATATATATATATATATATATATATATATATATATATATATATATATATATATGCCCAAGGGAGCTCATTTGTCCCTTCTTCCAAGGACACAGCTAGAAGGTACCAACAATGAACCACCAGACACCAAATCTGCTGATCTTGAACTTCCCAGCTTTCAGAACGGTGAGAAATAAGTTGGTGTTTAAGCCACTCAGTTTATGATATTTCCTTACAGCAGCCTAAGCTGACTAAGACAGTTATTTTAAGTCACTAAGTTTTGGGGTGGTTTGTTATGAAAAGCTAACTGATACATCATCTTTACATCAGCAAACTCTTATGTACAAAGCATTTGTTAGGCGCTAGGGATACAATAATAAGTAAAAATCTAGCCGGGCTCAGTGGCTCAGCCTGTAATCCCGCGCCTTTGGGAGGCTGAGGTGAGTGGATTGCCTGAGCCCGCGAGTTCGAGACCCGCCTGGGCAACTTGGCGAGACTTCATCTCTATAATAAATCAAAAATTAGCTGGGCATGGTAGTACGCGCCTGTAGTTCCAGCTACGTGGAAGGCTGAGGCAGAAGGATCGCCGGAGCCCAGCAGGTCGAGGCTGCGGTGGCCGGGAGCGGCCACTGCACTCCAGCCTGAGTGACAGAGTGAGACTCCAACTCAAAAAAAAGAAAAAAAAAAAAGGAAAAATCTAAAGGTTATAATCTAGCAGGGGAGATGTCTGAAGAAGATATGTAACATTGCAGTTCAAAATGATAACTACCAATTCTGGAACTTCAACCTGGTCTTGAAGAGCACTGATATAATCTTAAAAGACTGGAGGGGAACAGGGGTAGGAATCTGCAAGACAGGAGAAGAATGTAAGCAACATTTTAGGAAAGTGATGAAGACTCTGACTTAGCCAGAGCATAGGCCTGGAAAAAAGAGCAACAGGCCTGGCTTGGTGGCTCAGCCTATAATCCCAGCACTTTGGGAGGCTGAGGTGAGAGGATTGCCTGAGCCTGTGGGTTCGAGAATAACCCAGGCAACTTGGCAAGACCTCGTCTCTACAATAAATCAAAAAATTAGCTGGGCGTGGTCCGCGCCTGTAGTTCTGGCTACTTGGAAAACTGAGGCAGAAGGATTACCAGAGCCCAGCAGGTTGATGCTAGGGTGGCCGTGAGTGTACCACTGCACTTCAGCAACGGAGTGAGATTCCGACTCCAAAAAAACAACAAAAAAAAGAAGAGCAACAAGTGATCAAGTTTGAATAGGGGGAGGCCAGGCTGTTGAGAGCTAGCTTGGGGTTAGAATTGCCACATCTAGCAAATAAAAATACAGAATGCTCAGCAATATTTGGGACTTATTATTAAAATAATTTTTGAATAGGGAAAATTTGGGAAAATTCAAACAATTTTTTTGTTCAACTGAAATTAAAATGTAATCACAAGTCCTGCTTTTTTTTTTTTTTTTTTCTGAGTTGGAGTCTCACTCTGTCGCCCAGACTGGAGTGCAGTGGCACACTCCTGGCCACCGCAGCCTTGACCTGCTGGGCTCCAGCGATCCCTCCGCCTCAGCCTTCTAAGTAGCCGGAACTACAGGCGTGCGCTACCAAGCCCAGCTAGTTTTTTTGATTTATTGTAGAGATGAGGTCTTGCCAAGTTGTCCAGGTGGGTCTCGAACCTGCAGGCTCAGGCAATCCACTCACCTTGGCCTCCCAAAGCGCGGGATTACAGGCTGAACCACTGAGCCCAGCCACAAGTCCTGATTTTTATCCAGCAACTCAAGTTGGAGTGGCAACTCTAATGTCTACAGGAGGCCAGGAGATAAACAAGTAACAGGAGCAGGCAATAGAGGTGGGGACCATGGCAAAACAACACTTATTCCTCTTCATGGGAGCAGCTCAAATGTACTGGCTGATTGTCACCATGTGAATATTTAAATCCATTGTTTCATACTCCTCTAGTTTTTCTTGTATTTTGTTTGTTTGTTTGTTTTTTTGAGTTGGAGTCTCACTCTGTTGCCCAGACTGGAGTGCAGTGGCTGCTCAGCCACCGCAGCCTCGACCTGCTGGGCTCTGGCGATCCTTCTGCCTCAGCCTTCCAAGGAGCTGGAACTACCGGCGCGCGCTACCACACCCAGCTGATTTTTTATTTATTGTAGAGATGAGGCCTCTCCAAGTTGCCCAGGCAGGTCTCGAACCCGCGGGCTCAGGCAATCCACTCACCTCAGCCTCCCAAAGCGCAGGATTACAGGCTGAGCCACCGAGCCCGGCTTAGTTTTTCAAGATAATGCAGAATGTTGAACTTTCATGTGAAATCTCTTAATCATTTAATATAAATGAGTATTTCAATCTTTTTAAAACCCAGTGTGGACCAAACAAAAAAATGTCTGTATTCAGCCTGAGGACCAATAGTTTTCAAGCCCCATTTAGAGTACTAAGTGCCTGGACAAGATTTTCTCAATGTAGTAATAGATGCCTATAAAAATTTCAAATAGACTGGGTGGAGTGACTCATGCCTATAATCTCAGCAATATGGCAGGCTGAGGCAAGAGGATTGCTTAAACCCAGGAGTTTGGGACCAACCTGGGCAACATAGCAGGACCTTGTCTCTACAAAAAAAAAAATTAGCTAAATATGGTAGAAAATGGTGGTACACGCATATAGTCCCAGCTACTTGGGAGGCTAAGGCTGAAGGATCATCTGAGCATAGGAGGTTGAGGCTATGGTGAGCCACAGTCATGCCACTGCACTCCAGCCTAGGTGACAGAGTATATCTCCAACTCAAAACAAAAAACAAAAAAAGAAAGAAATTAAAACAACATCAAAGACTTAAGGTAAACATAAACGTTTTTCTCCCTCTCACTCCCCTGAATCCTAAAAAGATAGCCCCTTTTAATAGTCTGGGCACTGTGCTAAGGATTTTGAATTTTATTAAGTAAGCTGGAGGCTGGAGTAAAGCCAGAATCTGCAAATCCTAGATATTATATTTTAGTGAACCCTTTGCACATGTATACAAGGAGTTGTATGTATAAGGATATATGTACAAGGATGTCTATTGCTGTGGAAAATTAAAAATCTCCTAATGTTCACCTTAGAGACCTACATAAAAACAAACTGTGGTAAACTGGGCTCGGTGGCTCAGCCTGTAATTCCGTGCCTTGGGAGTCTGAGGTGAGTGAATTGCCTGAGCTCGCAGGTTCGAGACCCGCCTGGGCAACTTGGTGAGAACTCACCTCTACAATAAATCAAAAAATGAGCCGGGCGTGGTAGTACGCGCCTGTAGTTCCAGTTACTTGGAAGGCTGAGGCAGAAGGATCGCCAGACCCCAGCAGGTCGAGGCTGCGGTGGCCGGGAGTGACCACTGAACTCCAGCCTGGGCGACAGAGCGAGACTCCAACTCAAAAAAACCCAAAAACTGTGGTAAGTCATATGACAAAATACTATACAGCTGTTAAACTGGATGAACTAGATATTTATGTATCAAATGGATATTCTCAAAAACATCGGGTGAGTGCAGAAAATATATAAATTAAAAATTTCTGTTTCTATCTATCCATCTATCTATCTATGTAGTTCCCAAGTATAAAAACATGAACCAGATGAAAACTCACCCAACTTAATTGTATTAGTTTGCTATTGCTGCTGTAACAAATTAGCACAAACTTAGTCCTAAACTTAGTAGTGTGAAACCACACAAATATATTATCTTACATTCTTGAGGTTCGAAGTCTACAATTGACAAGCAGGGCTGTCTTCCTTCGGGAGGTTCTAGGGGAAAGTCCTTGCCTTTTCCAGCTTCTAGAAGCTGCCTGAATTCCTTAGCTCTTGGCTGCATCATACCAGCCTCTGCTTCAATATCTCCAACCTCATGCAACATTGTCACATCTTCTCTGACTCTGACCCTTCTTCTTCCCTTTAATAAAGATCCCTGGGTTCTACTGGCTAATTCAGAATAATCTCCCCATCTCAAAATCCTTAACTTTATTACATCAGCAAAAGTCCCTTTTGTCATGTCCCTTGCCATGGCAACATATTCACAGGTTCCAGGGGTTGGGGCACCTGCATCTTTGGAAGCCATTAGTCATGACAGTGTTTCTCTGGGTAGTGAAAGAAGGTTGGCAACTAAGAGAATTTCAACTTTATCCACCAGGTTTTCTTTACTTTACAAAAGTTATCTGAGACAAATATGTCAAATTGTAATTGTAGGTTGGACGCAGTGGCTCATGCCTGTAATACTAGCACTTTGGAAGCCTGAGGCAGAAGAATCACTTGAGCGCATGAGCTTGAGACCAGTCTGGACAACACAGTGAGACCTCGTCTCTACAAAAAATTTAAAAATTAGCTGGGTGTGGTGGCGTGCAGCTGTAGTCCCAGCTACTTGAGGAGGCTGAGATCACCGTGCCCAGGAGGTCGAGGCTACAGTGAGCCAGTATTATATCATTGCACTCGAGTCTGGGCAACACAGTGAGACTCTGTCTCAAAAAAAATTGTAATTGTATGAATATGAATGGTAAGTGTGAATTATATTATTCCTTGTACTCTTCACTATTAATTTTCTTTTCCAAAATTCAAAAAAAAAAAAAAAAGAGAGAAATGGGGTAAGGAAGGGCATTTTTTTTCTGTTACATCATATCTTACTTCTACTTCAAGGGTATTATGCTACTGTCTGAATCTAGAAGGGCGGAATCAGACTTTCTTTTTGAGAAAGAAAGAGCAGGATCTTAGTGTTTTAGAACTGAATATACTTTAGAGAACTGCTGGGCTGGTAGTTGTCAAGCTGCCCTGGGAAGCCCCTGCTAGGGCCGTACTTTAAGAAGCTGTTGTGATGCCGGGCTTGGTGGCTCAACCTGTAATTTTGCGCCTTGGGAGGCTGAGGTGAGTGGATTGCCTGAGCCCACGGGTTCGAGACCCGCCTGGGCAACTTGGCGAGACCTCATCTCTACAATAAATCAATCAAAATGTGCCGGACGTGGTAGTGCGCGCCTGCAGTTCCAGCTACTTGGAAGGTTGAGGTGGAAGGATCGCCGGAGCCCAGCGGGTCAAGGCTGCGGTGGCCAGGAGCGGCCACTGCACTCCAGTCTGGGTGACAGAGTGAGACTCCAACTCAAAATAAAAAAAGCTGTTGTGGCCAAAGGAGGGGACTTCAAAAACTCCTCTTGCTCTTACTCCTTTTCAATCTAGCACCTTTGCTTTTACTTGTTTTTATGTTGAAGGGCTATATAAACTGCCATCATTTGAAATGCCGTTCTGGACTGGGTGCTGTGGCTCGGCCTATAATCCCAGCCCTTTGGGAGGCCGAGGTGAGAGGATTGCCTGAGCCTGTGGGTTCGAGAGCAGCCTGGGAAACTTGGTGAGACCTCGTCTCTATAATAAATCACAAAAACTAGCCAGACGTGGTGGTGTGCATCTGTAGTTCCAGCTACTTGGAAGGCTGAGGCGGAAGGATCGTCTAAATCCAGCAAGTGGAGGCTGCGGTGGCTGTGAGCGTGCCACTGCACTCCAGCGTGGGCGACAAGAGTGAGACTTCAACTCAAAAAAAAAAAAAAAAAAAAGAAATGCCATTCTGTCCTGTATGTACATATATACACACATATATACAAACACACATACACTTTGAAAACCACGAATCCATTTCAACCTTCATTATTGTGTAACCGTGGCTTCGAGACAGATGAAGTGACTTGCCTCATATGGAGATTACTTAAAAGGTGTTACTATCAGCCGGGCTCAGTGGCTCAGCCTGTAATCCTGCGCCTTTGGGAGGCTGAGGTGAGTGGATTGCCTGATCCCATGGGTTCGAGACCTGCCTGGGCAACTTGGCGAGACCGCATCTCCACAATAAATCAAACATGAGCCGGGTGTGGTAGCGCGCACCTGTAGTTCCAGTTACTTGGAAGGCTGAGGTGGAAGGATTGCCAAAGCCCAGCAGGTCGAGGCTGCGGTGACCGTGAGTGGCCACTGCAATCCAGTCTGGGTGACAGAGTGAGACTCCAACTCAAAAAAAAAAAAAGGTGTTACTATCACTTAGTAAATCTCTTATTGGTGGGTCAGAGGCCAGGCTGTTGTAAACCCACGGAGGAAAGCCTTACAATTTTCCAGTAACTGGAATTGTCTTATCTGAAAATATTTCCTGGAGTCATGAATTCCTAGGGTGGAGTGTGGAGTTGAGGAAGGAGGGGGTGTTTCTTGAGGAGGCAAGAGCCTTTGTTCATCCTCTTGCCTTCAGATGAATTTAGCAACTGTTGAAAAGAGGGCTGTTAGGAAGGAGAGAATAAGTAATAAATCTGTACTTTTAAAAAGTAGTTTTAAAACTCCTGATTCCTCAGAGCCAGCGCCAGTGGACAGAGAGCTGTTTCCCCTTTGCCTCCTTTTGTTCCCTCTTGCTTTTGTGAAATATACGTGTATTTCTAATTCTGTCTTTCTGAATCTGCTTTTTATCTGGCTGTCCTTTGTTTTCCTTTTGTATTTATTATATTTCATCTGAAGTGAAAGGGCAGGGCTAGGAGTCATCCCTCCCAGGCGTGAGGTGTGTGTGGCCCAATTCCAGAGGAGGTCTTTCTTTGCCAATTGTGGGATGAAGACTGTATTGAAGTTAGAGGATCTGACAGCAGAGAAGAGAGAAACCCCAGATCCCTGGGGCCTCCAGGCAGAAGACCAACCAACCAGTCCCAAGACACCCACTCGGCAATGTGTCGTGCTGTGCAACAGGTGGCAAGTTGTGAAGACCCAGCATGCACTTCCAGAGGCTGCCCATTTGAGGTTGTTTTGTTTTGTTTTGTTTTGTCTGAGTCAGAGTCTCACTCTGGCATCCAGGCTGGAATGCAGTGGCACAATCATGGCTTACTGCAGCCTCAACCTCCTAGACTCAGGGCATCCTTTTGCCTCAGCTTCCCAATTAGCTGGAACAACTACTTCTACTAATTTTTTTTTTTTTTTAGTTGCAGCCTCACTTTTGTTGCCCAGGCTTTAGTGCAGCGGCATGCTCCCGGCCACTGCAGCCTCCACCTGCTGGACTTAGGTGATCCTTCCCCCTCAGCCTTCCAAGTAGCTGGAACTACAGACGCATGCCACCATGCCTGGCTAATTTTTGATTTCTTGTAGAGATGAGGTCTCGCTAAGTTGCCTGGGCTGGTCTCGAACCCACAGGCTCAGGCAATCCTCTCGCCTCGGCCTCCCAAAGTGCTGGGATTATAGGCTGAGTCACCGCGCCTGGCCTCTACTAATTTTTAAAAATTTTTTTGTAGAGACAAGGTCTTGTCATATTGCCCAGGCTGCTCTTGAACTCTTGGACTCAAGCAATCCTTCTGCCTTGGCCTCTCAAAGTACTAGGATTATAGGTGTGAGCCACTGTGCCCTGACAATTTGAAGAAAACAATTTTTTTTTTTTTGAGTTGGAGTCTCACTCTGTCGCCCAGACTGGAGTGCAGTGGCCGCTTCCGGCCACCGCAGCCTCGAACTGCTGGGCCCCGGCGATCTTTCCGCCTCAGCCTTCCAAGTAGCTGGAACTACAGGCATGCGCTACCACGCCCGGCTAATTTTTGATTTATTGTAGAGAGGAGGTCTCGCCAAGTTGCCCAGGCAGGTCGCGAACCCGTGGGCTCAGGCAATCCACTCACATTAGCCTCCCAAAGGCGCGAGATTACAGGCTGAGCCACTGAGCCCGGCTATGACTTGATTTCTAAGTGAAGAGTTGCAACAAGATGTAGCCCTCAAACCAGTTTGTGTAGATCTGGCTTGAGTATCTACTTGAGTTTTTTGGGTTTTTTTTTGAGTTGGAGTCTCACTCAGTCGCCCAGACTGGAGTGCAGTGGCCGCTCCCGGTCACTGCAGCCTCGACCTGCTGGGCTCCGGCGATCCTTCCGCCTCAGCCTTCCGAGTAGCTGGAACTACAGGCGCGCGCTACCACACCCGGCTAGTTTTTTGATGTATTATAGAGATGAGCTTTCACCAAGTTGCCCAGGTGGGTTTCGAACCCACAGGCTCAGGCAATTCACTCACCTCAGCCTCCCAAGGGGCGGGATTACAGGCTGAGCCACCGAGCCTGGCTGAGTTTTTTAGTTTTTTTGTTTTTTAGAAAACTAATGACTAACATTTCTTGTGCATATACCTGCTAGATATTAGTCTTTGTACTGGGCACTTGCAGCCTGTAGTGGAACCTCTGTGTGGCCTATTCAACTTCCATTTATCCCGTCTTCCTGGCTAATAGAACCCCAATTGTGTTGACCTATTCTCTTCTTTTGAGGTTCAGAGAAATGTGACTCTCTCCTCAATTCCAAAGGTAAGTATTGATTAGTCTCAGCCAATCAGGATATTTCCATTCCCTTTGCCAAGGACCGGTTAAAGAAAGGTCACATAGCACAACTCTGGCCAATGAAGCACGAGGGAAAGTTCTGGGAAAGGAAGGTTCTGGGAAAGAGATAGAAAGAGATGACCTTTCTCTCTGAGTATTGTGTCTAGATGGAATTCTTGAAATTGCTGCAGTCATCTTATCAGCCTACAGATGAATGCCCTACATGAGGGCAGAGCCAAGAGTCTGATGTTCTCCCCAAGAGCCTGGACTGTCTCTGGCCACCGCAGCCTCCACCTGCTGGACTCTGGTGATCCTAGTCCTAGTATATGTTATAATGGCTTCTTATTGCTTAAACCACATTTAGTTGGGGGTTCTGTTACTTGCATCAAAAATCATCCTAACTGATGTCCATAGGCTGGTTCATTTAATCTTCACTGCTATCCATGTAGTGTCTCCTATTATAGGTGAAGAAATGCATTTAAGTTAGTACAGCTGGTATGCAGCAGAGCCCAAATTCAATCCAGTTCTAATTTCCTGAAGGAGATGGGGCCAGGTCTCTTCCCCTGAGGACAAAGGGCAAAATTTTGTTCACTAGTGTCTGGGACAGTGCCTGACATGAATTGGTTATTTTGGATGAATTACACCTAATTCCAAGTTTGTTTTATTACCAAGTACTACTACTTTAGAGATAACAGACACTTTTTATTTTCAGAAATATGAAGACCAGATATTATAAAAAATTCTTGAGAAAAATTTTAAAACTTTAGAAATGTATTGCTGAACTGAAACACACACACACACACACACACACACACACACACACTTTCACATTAGAGAAGTAATCTTCAGAAAAAAGAAAAAAACTCAAAGACAAAAAGCCTCAGAGCAATATCACATATTTAGAGAGGCAAGTGAATGTTAAAGCCAGAGGCATGAGAGTGGGGGTGGGGGATCTATCAATTTCTGGTGACCACAGAAATTAAAAGATGAGATCAGAGACCCAGCACAAAGATAGGACTTTAGAAGTGCTGAGCCATAGGGGGAGTAGGAACTCACCAATGGTTTTAACAAAGGAATTTACATGTTTTGTTTCCAGTTTAAGAGAAGGAAAAAACGTTTCCTTGAAACATGTGTAATTACAAGCCAGCCCTCAACTCAGATTTGGAGTTCAAATTCACTCTACTCACATATTCTGTAAAGCCTCAAGTTAAGAATTTCATTTAGCCGGGCTCAGTGGCTCAGCCTGTAATCCCAGCACTTTGGGAGGCTGAGGTGAATGGATTGCCTGAGCCCGCGGGTTCGAGACCCGCCTGGGGAACTTGGTGAGCCCTCATCTCTACAATAAACCAAAAATTAGCCGGGTATGGTAGCGTGTGCCTGTAGTTCCAGCTACTTGGAAGGTTGAGGCAGGAGGATTGCCGGAGCCCAGCAGGTGAAGCTGCGGTGGCCGGGAGCAGCCACTGCACTCCAGTCTGAGCAACAGAGTGAGACGCCAACTCAAAAAAAAAAAAAAGAATTTCATTTAAGTTGATCCTAAAGACTGAGCATGGTAGCTCACTCTTGCAATCCCAGCACTTTGGGAGGCCCAGGGAGGAGGATTGCTTGAGCCCAGGAGTTTGAGACCAGCCTGGGCAACCTAGAGAGACCTCTTCTCTAAAAAATAATCAAAAAATTAGTCAGGCGTGGAGGCATGTGCCTGAAGTCCCAGTTACTCAGGCTGAGGTGGAAGGATTGCCAGAGTTCAGGAGGTCAAGGCTGTGGTGAGCCATGATCATGCCACTGCACTCTAGCCTGTATGATAGAGTGAGACCTCCACTCTAAATAAATAAGGAAGTTAAAAATTGATCCCAGATACGTATTATATGTATTATTCTGAAGGCTTAGAGGAAGCAAATGTAAATCTTCCTCAAACACATGTTCGTTCATCAGAACTCAAAAAATTCCAGCAGGTAAAATCCTAGAAGGAAGAACTTTCCCTCTACCCTCTTATTTTCAGTGACTGGGTCATATATAGTAAGCCAACAAAAGACAGACTAACAGCAGAAAACAACAGGATTTATGTGTACAATACATGGGAAAACTCAGTGATAGTAACTTAAAAGGAGTGTTTAGAATTTGGGGCTTGTATACTATCTTAGAAGGTGAAGGGAAAGGGAGAAAAGACAGAAAACAAATGACTATTTGAAAAGATAAATAGATATTCAGGAGAATGAACAAGAAACTCTGTGATAATGTTTGTCTGTACAATTATAAGTAGTCATTCTGTCCTCTTCAGGGCCATAAAACTCCCTTGGAGAAGAGATTTAAGGTTTACTCACATTTTTCCTTCCGGGACTGCCCTGAAGAGAAATTTTTTTTTTCCTTTTTTTTTGAGTTGGAGTCTCACTCCATCACCCAGACTGGAGTGCAGTGGCTGCTCCC
>NW_007260042.1:13140-19053 GCF_000164805.1 Carlito syrichta | reverse complement strand
GCACCCGGCTAATTTTTGATTTATTGTAGAGATGAGGTCTCGCCAGGTTGCCCAGGAGGGTCTCGAACCCACGGGCTCAGGCAATCTACTCACCTCGGCCTCCCAAAGCACTGGGATTACAGGCTGAACCACCGAGCCCGGCCCTGAAGACAAATTTATAGCCTTATTTTCCAGGAGTTGTTACTTTTAGTAGTATAAAGGAAGCTCCAAGAAGGTTTTTCTCCCTCTACATCTGTTGAATCTCAAATGTCTTCAGCTTAAAATAATCTTTATATTAACTTTGGGGTTCCTAGAAGTTCCCAACAATATAAACTCACCATTTTGAAAAGCAAACCACAAAATACCACAAAATAAGGAAGCAAAGCACTATGAATGAGAGTCAATAGGAACAACAAACAGAAGACTCAGATTATAAATACTTGCCAAACCAGAATATAAATTTAGTATAGTTAGTATCAGTGGACTGAGGAAAAGAAAGAAGTTATAGAAGCAGGGAAAAGGCAAAAGAAAAAAGAGAGTGTTGAGCTCTTTTAAAAAAAAAAATACAGTTAACATATATGAATTACTAAAATAACACAATGATATATACATGTTGTAAAGATTCTAGCAATGCAGAATGTAAGGAAATTTGAAATTAGCTCCAAAAGGTCAGGCATGGTGGCTCCCGCCTGTAATCCTAGCAGTCTGGGAGACTGTGGTAAGAGGATTGCTTGAGGCCAGGAATTTGAGACTAGCCTGGGCAACATAGAGAACCTATCTCAAAAAAAGAAAAAAAAAAAACTCAAAAAAATTACTGGTTGTCTCTAATAGAAAACTATACATTGTTTAGAGCACATCCTTTATGCTTATCTGGCTCTAGCTTTTGTTGCCTTTGCTCTATTTTACAACTCTGAAAATAGTAGAGAGAACTGATAGCAATGCAAAATAATTCTTGTTTATAGATATGCAAATAAGTTCTGACCTGTAGAGGGACAATGCCCTCTTTCCCCACCCCAGAAAAACCAGCTTTACATTCATTTGCAAAGTATTTTCAATATTCCTGCTCTATAACCATGTCTGTCCTTTGGATGCCTTTCAAGTGGTTGTAACATTCACCTAGCCCTCTCATGAATAATGAGTTTTAAAAATCCTTAATGTGTGTGTACACTTTATGCTGCTGTAACAGAATACCACCAACTGGTCACTTATAGTGAACAGAAATGTACTTGGCTCCCATTTCTGGAAGTTAGAAAGTCCAAGATGCAGGGGCTGCCTCTGCCTTCTCCATGAGTCATCCCGCAGCAGAAGACATCCCATGGCAAGAGTGAGAGGCTGAACTTGTGGCCTCAAGCCTTTGTGTAGTCAGCATTAATTCATTCAGGAGGGTAGATCCCTCATGACCTAAACACTTGCTATTAGGCCTCACCTCTCAACATTATTACACTGGGAATTAAATTTCCAACAGATGACTTTTGGGGGACACATTGAAACCATAGCAACGTGTCCATTTTATATCTGTAAGAGAGTTATGATTTTACCCTTTCTAAAAAAGTTGTCCTTTAACAAAAAGTTTAATGAAATATAATAAAGAGTGGAAAACCTCCTCTCCTCAACCCTTAGATAACTACTAATGACATGGTATTCCTGGAGGGCATCCTTGACCTCTATCTTGACCTTTCCTTCAAATTAGCATGTGTTCACAAAATTGTGTATTACCTAATCTACCCATTCTATACAATTTTGCCTTAGATAGTCTAGCTTAAATATTAGCTTAAACATAACTTTCCGCTCATGAGTTGCAAAGCTGAACATTTAGCTTAAATGTTGCACCATCACCCTCATAAATATGCACAAGACATGGTGACCAGTAAGAGTTTGCTGAGAGCTCATATTGTCATTCACATCATGCTGTCCCTCCTTCTGGGCAGAGTCCATGGGTTGTCCTAGAGGCTGTTCTCTAGATTGGCAGTTTGCCCAGTTTTCTTCACTACAACACTGCCTGGGTTCAAATCATGACTCCCCCACTCAAATCTAAGAGGCTTGGGGCAAGTTACTTAAACCTTCTGTGTCCCAGTGCTGTCATCTATAAATTGAGGATCATAATACAGCCTACCTGGTGGGATTCTTATAAAGCTTAAATGAGTTAATATATGTAAATCACTAGGAATAGTGCCTGACCTATGGGTCAAATCAAGTTTTCACTAACAGTATAATTTTTTCCTCTTACAATACCTACTATTAGAGTAGATACTGATACTTGAAATCACACAATCTCCATCATTCAAATGTAGCTTCAGTAGAGATTATATTTGGTTATTTGTCAACATTCCTAGAATTGGTGGCAAGCACCATTAGGTGTGAATGAGGGTAGCCCAAAGAAGGGAGCCATTCACAGACTGGCCTGGACTCAAAAGAGGATGTCTTCTGGGTTATTTCAGAGCTAAAGGATGAAAGGCCACGTATGGGCTGCTTTCACAACAGAAACACCTAGGACAGCCCCAGGCTGAGTGCTGTCTGTGAATGAATCCCTTCTTAGAGCTGCCTTCACAGAACTCTTTTTTTTTTTTTTTTTTGAGTTGGAGTCTCACTCAGTCGCCCAGACTGGAGTGCAGTGGCCGCTCCCCGGCCACCGCAGCCTCGACCTGCTGGGCTCCGGCGATCCTTCCCGCCTCAGCCTTCCAAGTAACCGGAACTACAGGCGTGCGCTACCACGCCTGGCTGATTTTTTTTGATTTATTGTAGAGATGAGGTGTCGCTGCCCAGGCGGGTCTCGAACCCGCGGGCTCAGGCAAACCATTCACCTGAGCCTCCCAAAGGCGCGGGATTACAGGCTGAGCCACCGAGCCGGGCTCAAACTTATTTTTTAAAATTATCACAGCTTCCTTGATTGTAAAGCAGGAGGGACAAATCTTATATTTTCCAGGAAACAAACTAACAAGCTGAGGTCTGAAGGGCTTGAGTAAATGGCCCAAGTTTTGTGCAGTTAGTAAGTGGAAGTTCTGTCTCTCAAATTCAGGTTTCAGATTCCAAATCCCAAGTGTTTCCCATTGCCTGGGGGAGGAACTGGGAAGCTGTTGGTTCCTCTCTTCCCACCACCCCTTGTTTACCCTCTGCCCAGCCAAGCCAGAGATGGACAGAGCCACTTTTTTTTTTCCCTAACAGAGCCATCCTTCTCTAAGTGAACCTCGCTGCCAGTGCAAAATAACAAGCCGCTCCACGTGGTCAGCCATCATGATTGAGTAGGTACCAGGAACTGTGCCAAGCACTGGAGATGAAAAGAGGAATAAGTCAGGTGAGGAACTACATTCTAGCACACCTGAGAGTTGAAGTGGGGCGTGTGCGCTCCTGGAACCACAACACCATCAGGGAAATCACTTCCTGAAAAATAATAGCTATCATCAATGGCCAGAATAAAGGCAACCTGTCAACAAGAGTTCAAAAACCAGAAAAGCCATAATACGCACAACAAAGAGACAACTACAGAGAAAGCAGAATCTGACTTGTACCTCCTCCACCATTTCCAGTACCCCCTGTTAGAATGTCTTATGGCTAGAAAGGTCTTGGTAAATAAAGCCTGGCCTCATCTTGAGCTAGAAGCAGCAGGGGAGATTTCCCCTTTGAGGGTTTCCTTCTTACCTGAGGAGGGGGGACTTCTGCTGGATGTTTGGGGGTGGAATATGAGAAAGAGGGAGGGAGGAGGGAGAATGGCTGTGTCTGCCATCTTTGGAGACTAAGCCACAGAACCTCTTCTGGCTTGCCTGTGAATCACTCATTTTGTATCATCATGTGTGTGAATCTGTTTGTGCATTTGATGCTGAGAATTGGATCATTCCATCACAAGACTGCAAATCAAGGAGCGAATGGAGAGAGATATCAAGGAGACTCTTTCCCCGGGGGGTGGGAAAGAATACCACCACTACCACCACTCACAGGGCTCACCTCCATCTTCCAAAAGTGCAGCTTAGATGGAAGGCTTCTGTTTCACTGGCAGGGAAGGAATACCCCTTAGGCTAATATGAAGGCCCCCAACTCCTGGAAACAGAAGTTTGCTTTTTAGTAAGGAAGAACCAATGGACCCCACTCCTTTACCTGTCTTGGCCTCACCCAGCTTCCCCACTACTGATATCTCTAAGCTGGCACCAATCCTCAATGATCCTTCCACCAATGACCTGGCAGCTGTTCCTCTGGTAGGAAATTCACTTCCTTTCAATGCCAACTGCAAGGCAGAACAGCCCCATCTTCCGAGAGGTCCTTGGTACTGAATGAAGCAAGGGCTGCCTCCTGATTGCATTGGCTGACCACTGGGCACTGCTGGGCCTATTATTCCTCCCCACAAGATTAAAAAAAGCTATAATGATCTCTGCCACACAGAGAGGGAAACAGGCTCGGAGAGTTGAAGTGCCTTCCCCAAGGTATGGGCCTGAGTTTCATCACAGATCAGTCTGACACCAAAGCCCATGCCTTTCCTACTACGTCACTTGGCCTCCTGGTATTTTTGGCACCACATGGATAAGACTTAATATTCTGGTGCACCAGTGCCAGCCAAAGCAGGGGACAATTGTGGCTTGTTTGCAGCCCTGCCCTCTCTTGGGAAAGAAAGTCTGGGTCCTTATATTTAATGAATTCTCTCGGTGATTCCATTGTGAAATCCTGGTTGAGGACCACTGAACTGGGCATTCATGCTATGTGCACCACGGGATTACTGAGTGTTAAATCTCTAGGCACTTTATATTCTTCATCCCTGTTAATCATCTTGAAAACCCTCTCGGGTAAAACTACTTTTACACCTAGTTTTTTTTGAGTTGGAGTCTCACTCTGTCGCCCAGACTGGAGTGCAGTGGCCGCTCCCGGCCACTGCAGCCTCGACCTGCTGGGCTCCGGCAATCCTTCTGCCTCCACCTTCCGAGTAGCTGGAATTACAGGCATGCGCTACCACGCCCGGCTGATTTTTTGATTTATTGTAGAGATGAGGTCTTGCTGCCCCGGCGGGTCTCGAACCCGCGGGCTCAGGCAATCCACTCACCTTAGCCTCCCAAAGGCGCGGGATTATAGGCTGAGCTACCAAGCCCAGCTACACCTAGTTTTTAAATGAAAATTCTGAGGCAGAGAAATTTCAGTGAACTGGCCAAGCTGCATCAGCTGGAAAGTGGCAGGGCAGGGTGTCCAACATAGGCACTAGGACCCAGAGACCACAGACTCAATCATTACTCTACCTGGACTCCTGACTAGGTCTGCTTCCTTTTCATGGGATCTTCTGGAGAAAACACTTTCCCTCTAGTGTGAAATGGGTTACCTAGTGGGAATAACTCATGAACCACAGGACTGAGGCTGATGGGGTATTTCGAGACAAAGCGTTTGACATTTCCCTCCTCTCCTACCCCAAATCCGATGCCAGAGACATGCCAATTCCTATGCAGATAGCCAGCCCCACTTATTACTGGCATTCACCTTTTTTGCTGTCTGAATCTCCCATTTCCCCCCATACAATTTTACTCCCAGGAGTTCACCAGAAATAGGTGAAGTGGAATACCAAAGAGAGAGCAATTAAGAAATAATCACTTTATTGAGAAGCAGTGATGCTGTTTTAGATGGAAATTGGCCTGAAAATAGACCAGTCAGTCATGCAGACAATTATACATTATATGTAAACTCCGAACACGCATGTTCATTTTCTGTAAAGGGCCCTGCACCCTCAGTGGAATTTGGAGATGGTATGAGAACATCCTAATATTGCCCAGTGGTTAAGAATTAAGAGTTGGCCAGGCTCGGTGGCTCAGCCTGTAATCCCGTGCCTTTGGGAGGTTGAGGTGAGTGGATTGCCTGAGCCCGCGGGTTCGAGACCCGCTTGGGCAGCGAGACCTCATCTCTACAATAAATCAAAAAAAAAAAAAAAAAAATCAGCCGGGCGTGGTAGCGCATGCCTGTAATTCTGGG
>NW_007260042.1:10882-13120 GCF_000164805.1 Carlito syrichta | reverse complement strand
TTTTTTTTTTTTTGTCTCATTCTGTTGCCCAGGCTGTAGTGCAGTGGCATGTTCACTGCTCACCATAACCTTCACCTTGGCTCAAGAGAACCTTCCTCCTCAGCCTTCCAAGTAGCTGGGACTACAGGCACCACCATGCCCGGCTAATTTTTTTATTTATTGTAGACATGAGGTCTCACCACGTTGCCCAGGTTGGCCTCAAACTCCTAGCTCAAGCAATCCTCCCTCCTTGGCCTCCCAAAGTGCTGGGATGACAGATGTGGACCCCTGCATTCAGCCTCCTGCACTTTTTTGACTTCCAGGCCTCAGAACAACCTCAGTTGAGGCTGGGATCCTCCGTGGGGTGGTAGTAGAGACCAGGGACTCTGGGGCAACCCTTGACTGCCCCAGGGAGTCCCAGACAGCTGAATCCCAGGCAAGGGAGCCAATGCTGGAGACCAGAGACCCAACCACACCCCGAGGATTCAGAAAATGAAGAGAATCAGCCCTGGGCAGTCTCTGGGCCTGAATCTGAACCCTTTCCTGGCAACTGGGTCCTGAATTTGAGGAATGGGGCCTTGAGAGGGGTGGCCTGGGACTTTCGGTCTACCTCTGAAGTAAGTTAAAGAGGAGAGTTGGACCGGGCTCAGTGGCTCAGCCTGTAATCCCGCGCCTTCGGGAGGGTGAGGTGAGTGGATTGCCTGAGCCCGCGGGTTCGAGACCCGCCTGGGCAGCGAGACATCATCTTTACAATAAATCAAAAAAAAAAAAAAAAAATCAGCCGGGCGTGGTAGCGCATGCCTGTAATTCTGGCTGCTTGGAAGGCTGAGGCGGAAGGATCGCCGGAGCCCAGCAGGTTGAGGCTGCGGTGGCCAGGAGCAGCCACTGCACTCCAGTCTGGGTGACAGATTGAGACTCCAACTCAAAAAAAAAAAAAAAAAAAAAAAGAATTAAGAGTTGAAGTCCAGCCGGGCTCGGTGGCTCAGCCTGTAATCCTGTGCCTTTGGGAGGCTGAGGTGAGTGGATTGCCTGAGCCCGCAGGTTCGAGACCCGCCTGGGCAGGCGAGACCTCATCTCCACAATAAATCAAAAATTAGCCAGGCGTGGTAGCGCACACCTGTAGTTCCAGCTACTTGGAAGGCTGAGGCGGAAGGATCGCCGGAGCCCAGCAGGTCGAGGCTGCAGTGGCCGGGAGTGGCCACTGCCCTCCAGTCTGGGTGACAGAGTGAGACTCTAACTCAAAAAAAAAAAAAAAAAAACAGTTGAAGTCCATCAGATCTGGATGTTGAGCACCAGCTCTGCCGATTACTAGCAACATATCCTTAGGCAATTATATGTCTGCTCTGTGCCTTGGTTGCCTTCTCTATACCATGAAAATAGTGTAGTACTTGCCTCATGGAGAGACTGTGGTGACTTAGTGAAGCACTGCAGATCCTCCTTCACAGGGCTCTGCGGGGAAACTGTCTCTAAGGGGACCCATGTCTCTTCTCTGCTTTCTTCGTCCCCTTGGCAATGACTTATCTCCTTCCCTCCCACACAAGGGCACCTGATTCAGCACAGACTCTTCCTCCTTCAAGGCATCTAGCCTGAAGGACTTGCTTCCCCTCCTTGTATGTGGGGAGCTGTGTTCTTGGCTTTGAGACAGATTTCTTAAATTGTCTTCCGCAGTTGCAAGTGACTCAGCCGTTGCTTAGGGATTTAATTAACCAGCAATAGAAGGTTTGAAAGAGACAAGCCTCTGGGTACTTTCTCTCGTCCTTGGTTGGCTGTGAGCAGGATGAGAATGGAACAACAAGGAACCTTCTGAAACCACAATGTCCAATATGGTAGCCACTGGTCACGTGTGCTATTGAGTACTTGAAATGTGGCTGTCTGAATTAAGATGTGCTGTACGATGGCTCAGCCTGTAATCCCAGCACTTTAGGAGGCCGTGGCGAGTGGATTGCCTGAGCCCGCAGGTTCAAGACCCACTCAAGCAACTTGGCAAGACCCCGTCTCTACAATAAATCAAAACAAAATGAGCTGGGTGTGGTAGCACGCACCTGTAGTTCTAGCTACTTGGAAGGCTAAGGCGGAAGGATCGCTAGAGCCCAGCAGGTCGAGGCTGTAGTGGCCGAGAGCATGCTACTGCACTCCAGTCTGGGTGACAGAGTAAGACTCCAACTCAAAAAAAAGTGCTAAAGATAAAATACTCACCAGATTTTAAAGATTTGTATCAAAACATTTAAATATCTCAATAATTTTTTTTTTTTTTCAATT
>NW_007260042.1:3258-10709 GCF_000164805.1 Carlito syrichta | reverse complement strand
GGTGGCTCCGCCTGTAATCCCGTGCCTTTGGGAGGCTGAGGTGAGTGGATTGCCTGAGCCCGCGGGTTCGAGACCCGCCTGGGCAGCGAGACCTCATCTCTACAATAAATCAAAAAAATCAGCCGGGCGTCGTAGCGCACACCTGTAATTCCGGCTACTCAGAAGGCTGAGGCGGAAGGATCACCGCAGCCCAGCAGGTCATGGCTGCGGTGGCTGGGAGTGGCCATTGCACTCCAGTCTGGGTGACAGAGTGAGACTCTGAAAAAAAAAAAAAAAAAGAAAGTGACTTTATTTTATTTATTTTGGAAAAAAAATCATTTGAGTCAGGTTCTCACTCTGTTGTCCTGACTAGAGTACAGTGACATGATCACTGCTCACCACAGTCTCGCTCTCCTGTGCTCTCAGTGATCCTTCTGCCTCAGCCTCCCAAGTAGCTGGGACTACAGGCATGTGCCACCTTGCTAATGTTTTTATTTTTTTTGTAGAGACGAGATCTCGCTATGTTGCCTACACTAGTCGCAAACTCTTGGCCTCAAGCAATCCTACCACGTTGGCCTCTCCAAGTGCTGGGATTATAGGTGCAAGCTACTGCACCCAGCCCGAAAATGACTTGAACGTAGATATCTGTCTTAGTCCATTTTGTACTGTTATAACAGAATACCTGAGACTGAGTAAAGAACAGGAATTTATTTTCTCAGAGTTTTGGAGTCTGTGAAATCTAAGACTTCCAGGGCACTTTTGCTTCGTCTTTCAGAGGCAGAAGGTAGAAGGGAAAAAATGAGAGAAATGAGGGAACCTCTGAGTACTTTTTATAATAGCATTATTTCATTCAAGGAGGCTTGAAAGAGACAAGCCTCTCGGGCTAAACACCTCGCATTAAACTCTATCTCCTGCCACTGTTACAATGGGGATCAAGTCTCCATCATATGAATTTCTGGGGTACATATTCAAACCATAGCAATGTACTTTTATAAAGTAGGAGTTGTTATAAACAATTTTCAGGTGCTGGGCGCAGTGACTCATGCCCGTAATCTCAGCACTTTGGGAGGCGGAGGTGAGAGGATTACCTTAGCCCGCAAGTTTAAGACCAGCCTGGACAACATGGCAAGACCTCATCTCTACAATAAATAAATTTTAAAAAAACTTAGCCGGGCATGGTGTCACGCGCCTGTGGTTCAGCTACTTGGAAGGCTGAGGCAAAAGGATTGCCTGAGCTCAGTAGGTTGAGGCTGCTATGGCTATGAGCTGCATGCCACTGCTCTCCAGCCTGGGCAACAGTGAGACTCCGACTCAAACAAACAAACAAACAAATAAAAAAATAAACAAAATAACAATTTTCAGGTAAGGGCAGCAAGGCTACAACCTAGTCAGTATTTGGACGATCAGCAGGCTTGCTTGGCTGGAGCAGATCCAAACTGGAGGATCATGAGATGGAAGAATACTGACCTGAGAAGCAAGAAGCCTGACTTCTGGACCCTGCTGCCCCAATCGATAGCTGTGTGACCTTCGGAAAATCATTACCTCTCTCTGGGCCTTAGATTCTTTACTTAAAAAATGAAGAGATTGGCTAGATTTGAATTTAAGGGTGGGAAACTCGTAGCTTGAAGGTAAAATATAGCCACAGATTTGTCTGCATGTTTGGCCACCACAGTGTTTGATTATTTGTTCACATACACTTCACATACTTCCATTATCAGCCTCAAAACCCCAGAGGCATTTGAGTTTGCAACTTTGGGCAGCAGATTTTAAACTCCAGGTAGATAGGGAACAACTGCTGACTCTTACTTCCATTTATGCTGATGCTGACCATTCTTAGAAACTGTCAGGCCAGAAAAGGGTCTTCAGTGTTAGTCAAATCTACTCTAGGCCAAATTTCTGTTTCTCCATCTCATTCTCTTTTTGCGTGATGCATTTTCAACAAAACATCACTATATCCTCCTAAAGAACCACAGAATATTAAACTAGAAGGCAACTTAAAAATACTCTAGTCAGGGAACACCTTTCATTTTACAGATGAGGAAACCAAAAGAATCTGAGAGAATATAATACTTTTATACTTGCATATGTCAGTGATTTTTATGTCTTGGAAAATAGGATAAAATCTAATTATTCTTTATTAATATCGTATATTTATTTGCAAATCCTTTTTGTACAATTTTTTTTTACATCCAGGTGGAATTTTTTAAAATAAAAATTCAATGGGATGACTGGTTAGAAAAAGAAATAGTGGTGTAGGACTGATTCCCTTTCCTTGTGATTAAGCTATGTAAAACTCGCAACAAAAAAACAGGTAAATGTAACCCACGCAATGAAAGTAAATAGCTAAAGCACTGAAAGCAGTCTTTTTTGCAGGAATAATAGCAATTTGGATGTGAGCTACAGCTTTTGCATATTAAACACAAGTCTTTGTCTCTTTCACCTCAGTAATGGGAGAAAGCAAAATCTGATTTGATGGGCAAGAGGGGAAAGACCATAAATAAAGGGTGTGTTGTTTCCTGGGGGACAACCTTCCTAATGGCATTCTGCCCAGAGTTCCTTTCTTCTTGGCTAGGATAAGTTGAGTAACCAGATGAATGGTAGAGACCCCAGAGACTACAAAGTTGATTGAAGTCTTCAGGGTTCAGACTTCCATTCCTGACTCTGAAGCCAGACTGGTCAGTGCAGCTGCTGAATAAACATAGTCATGGAAATTCCACGTGTGATCTCTTTCCTGAGCAACTCAAGGTCAGTAATGGGGAGACACCACCTCGCCCTGAAATTAGCTAGTCACAAGCACTCCTGAAGTGTCTGAAGATAAGATCATTGCTGGACACTACTTTGGGGCATCTTTTGCCATAGCAGAAGTCTATTGAGTACAAGGAGTCACTCTATATTTTTCCCAGACACATCACAGTCATAACTTCTACACTCATGAGAAACCAATGCCCCAAAAGTCAGAAAGACAGATCTGTTTCTCATCCTCAGAAAGGTAAATGCTGGAAATCGCTTCAAAGATTTGAGGAGTGGTGGCCAAATGGCCAAAACCAAGCCAACCAACCAAACTTTGGGAGATGTTGAAAATGAATAGTCAAATTACTTGGGAGTTTTCCCAACATGCTGCCTTCATTTCTTTCTCTGCTTATACTCTTTCATTTCTTTCTCTGCTTATACTCTTTCATTTCTTTCTCTGCTTATACTCTTTCTCTCCAGCAACAGGATCTCAATTTTCCCGCTATTCCGCTAACAATTTATCCATCTTTCTTTTCTTTTTTTTTTTTGAGTTGGAATCTCACTCTGTCACCCAGGTTGGAGGGCAGTGGCACACTCTCGGCCACCGCAGCCTCAATCTGCTGGGCTACCTTCCACCTCAACCTTCCAAGTAGCTGGAACTATAGGTGCATACTACCACGTCCAGCTAATTTTTGATTTATTGTAGAGAAGAGGTCTCACCAAGTTGCCCAGGCGGGTCTCGAACCCGCAGGCTCGGGCAATCCGCACACCTCAGCCTCCCAAAGTGCTGGGATTACAGGCTGAGCCACTGAGCCCAACCAATTTACCCATCTTTCAAGAGGCATCTGGAATCCTGCTTCTACCATTAAACCTTCCCTAGCCCTTCAATCCACAGGATTTCTGCTTTAACTCTCTGTATTGTTCATTTGCTGATACACTTAAATATGGCCTTGAACTACTTTTTAATATATTTATATATGTGCATCTGATCTTCCATAGGCACATGTGTGAGTCACAGTGACTGCCTGAGATGAGCCCAGAGCTTTCCAGAGGAGCCCAGGACAGTAGGCTCTCGAGCAGCCATGGTCTGGGACACTCTGCTTCCCTTCCTAGCATGCCCTGGGACTCTCCATGTCCCTGACTCTGCTGGGCTCCTTTCTTGCTCAGATGAGGACAGCATTTGTCTGTGCTACTCCTTTCTCCACCAGAAGGCTGAGAGAACTGAAGAGATGTTTATTTTTTTAATACAAAATATAAGGTACCAGAGAAACAGAATGCATTGCAAGATGTCTAAAGAGGTTTATGATAGCAATTACAGTTATCTAGATTATTAGAATTTTCTTAGAAAATGAACACTTCTCCTGTTGAAAGAAGCTGAACCAGAAGAAGAAGAAAGGGGCATCTCTACAATAAATAAAAATAAAAATAAATCAAAAATTATCAGGGCGTGGTAGCGCGTGCCTGTAGTTCTGGCTACTTGGAAGGCTGAGGTGGAAGGATTGGCAGAGCCCAGCAGGTCGACGCTGGGGTGGCCGTGAGTGTGCCACTGCACCCCATCCCGCCCTGGCGACAGAGTGAGACTCCAACTCAAAAAGAGATAGAGAGAGAAAGAGAGAGAGAGAGAGAGAGAGAGATACACATATGTTGTGTTTACATGGTCCACAAGTTAAATGTAGGCAGGCTCATAAAACAAGCATTGACAAACAAATATAGTCTGTATTGAACTGTACACTTAAAAATGGTTAAGACAGTAAATTTTATGGTATGTATATTTTGCCACAATTAAAAAAACAGTCTGGGTATGAGACCAAGCACTAAAATAAGGGTAACAAGTTGGAGAAGAGGCTAAGCTATTTTAGCCTAATTGAAGGGTAACTGTAGTCAGTGACTATGGCACACCCCAAGTGAGATGAGGCCATCTATTAAAATTAACCATGGAGTAAAGATAGGCATTTGCTAAAAAAATTAAGATTGTACTTGGAATTTGAATGGAATTGAAGGCTATAAATAACTATCTTTATTAGATGTCTGCCTTTATTTACTCTGACTATGACAAAGAATATGAAGCAGAATCAAGAACAATAATAATATTATACAGTTGAATATGTAACTTCATCCACTTCCCCTAAGTTAAAATCAGAACGTGCCAAGTACATAATATTCCAGCCAGACAAATGAGGTAAGAACAAAGGAAGGAAATGGTCAACTCTGGCCGTGTGTCTTTGATGGGTACATCTGCAGAGAAAGTAAAACACTAAAGGCAGACCCTGTCTGCTCTAGCGCTGTTTTAAACTTTCCCGTCATTTGCTGTCGCATTTCTCAGGCATATCTATCTGACTTCACAGCACTTTTTATATAAAAAGAAAAATACCAGTATAATACACCATAACAACGATGATCATAGCTAGGGTTCACTGATCCTTGTGTGCCAACACTGTTCTACGCTGTTTACATATATTGCCACATTTAATCCTCAAAGCAACCTGCAAGGTAGGCATTGTTAATATCCTTCAGTTTACAGACGAGGACAGGGAGGCAAATAGTCACAGAGTAAGTTGTTCAAGTTCACAGAACTAGTAAGGTGTAAAGTCAGGATTTGACTTCAAAGGCTGGGGGACTTCACTACTGTTATGGACTGAATATTTGAGTCCTCCCAAAATTCATCTGTTGAAGCCCTAACCCCTAATGCGATGGTATTTGGTGATGGGGCCTTTGGAAGGTTATTAAGTTAGATGAGGCATAAAGTTGGGGCTCTTTTTTTTTGAATTGGAGTCTCACTCTGTCGCCCAGACTGGAGTGCAGTGGTATGCTCCCGGCCACCACAGCCTCGACCTGCTGGGCTCCAGCGATCCTTCCACCTCAGCCTTCCGAGTAGCTGGAATTACAGGCACACGCTACCATGCCTGGCTGATTTTTTGATTTATTGTAGAGATGCGGTCTCGCCAAGTTGCCCAGCTGGGTCTCGAACCCTCAGGTTCAGGCAATCCACCCACCTCAGGCTCCCAAAGCATGGGATTACAGGCTGAGCCACCAAGCCTGGCTCCCAAGCATTATTTTTTAGAATTGTTTTAGATTTACAGAAAAATTGTAAAGATAGTCCATTGGGTTCCCACATACACTCAATTTTCTCTACTGTTAACATGCTATGTTAGTATCATACATTTGTTACAATTAATGAACCAACATTGATACATTATTACTGACTAACATCCACAATTGATTCTGATTTCTTTAGGCTTTACCTAATGTCCTTTCTCTCTTCCAAGACTTATCCAAGGTCAACATTTAGTTGTTGTGTTTCCTTAGGCTCCTCTTGACCATGACAGTTTCTCAGACTTTCCTTGTGTTTTGATGACCCTGACAGTTTTAAGAGTGCTGGGCAGGAATTTTGTAAAATGTCTCTTCGTTGGGATTGGCTTGATATTTTCCTTGTGATTAGACTGGAATTATGGACGTTTTAGGAGGTAAGGTGCTATTTCCATCCCATCATATGAGTGCATATTAGCAACATGATTTATCACTGTTATGATGATACTTTGGTCACCTAACTGAGGTAGTGTTTGTCAGGTTTCTCCACTGTAAAGTTACTCTCTCCTCTTTCCGTCCTCCACTTTTCAGATGGAAGTCACTACAGTTGACCCTTGAACTTGTGGATTTGAACGACATGGGCCCACCTACAAGTGGATTTTTTTGCAACAAAAAGCCCTCTGTATCTGCAGGTTTGCATCCCCAACCAAATGTGGATGGAAAATACAGTATTTGAGAAATGTGAAGCCTGCAGATATGGAAGGCAAACTTTTTGTATGGGTGGGTTCCACAAGGGTCACTTTCAGACTTGAGTATGCATGGATTTTGGTATCTGTGGGGGGTCCTGGAACCAATGTCCCATGGATATCAAGGGACAACTGTATGAGCAGCCACACTTAAGGAGTGGGGATTTAATGCTCTCCCTCCTTGAGGGTGGAGTAAGTACATAAATTATTTGAAATTCTTTTGCATGGGAGACTTGTCTGCTATCCTCCACTTATTCATTTATTTACAAAATCTTTTGGGGGTAGTCTTTTTTTTTTTTTTGAGTTGTAGTCTCACTCTGTCGCCCAGACTGGTGTGCAGTGGCACGCTCCTGGTCACCACAGCCTCAACCTGCTGGGCTCTGGCGATCCTTCCACCTCAGCCTTCCAAGTAGCTGGAACTACAGGCGCACGTTACCACACCTGGCTAATTTTTTTTATTTATTGTAGAGATGAGGTCTTGCCAAGTTCCCCGGGCGGGGCTCGAACCCGCGGACTCAGGCAATCCACTCACCTCGGCCTCCCAAAGTGCTGGGATTACAGGCTGAGCCACCGAGCCTGGCAGGGGTAGTCTTCTTTAATACTTCTTTTTTAGTGAAGTTTTAGGTTCATAGCAAAATTGAGCAAAAAGTACAGAGAATTAGCAAATAACAATAACAAAACACACACACACACAAATAACCTGATTAAAAGATGGGCAAGGGTCCTGAATAGACATTCCTCAAAAGAAGGCCATATAAATGGCCAACAAGCATATGAAAATATGCTCAATATCACTAATGATCAGAGAATAGTAAGTCAAAACCAAAATTGTCCTCGGACCTGTTAGAATGATTATTATAAAAAGACAAAAAAGGCCGGGCTTGGTGGCTCAGCCTGTAATCCCGAGCTTTGGAGAGGCTGAGGTGAGTGGATTGCCTGAGCCCGCAGGTTCGAGACCCGCCTGGGCAG
>NW_007260042.1:1485-3238 GCF_000164805.1 Carlito syrichta | reverse complement strand
ATATAATATTATACTGAGTATAGCAAACTAAGTAACTGGCATGGCACACCATAGTTTCAGTTTTACTTTTTTGTTGTTACATTTTAATTAGAATCTATATCTCCTGCTAGACAGTAAAGTCCATGAGGGTAGGTAGGGATCATGTCTGATTTTGCTCTCCATGGTAGCCCTGGTGCGTTGCCTAGTTATTTAGCAGATGAAAGGCACCCTATAAACACAGATTTAATAAATGAATGACTCAACAAATGAATAACATGTACAATTACAGTGTACTCTGATTATCAAAGTATTTAATTAATTTCATTTAAAATACATATAGTAGTTCATGCATATGCTCAGTGGCTCAGCCTGTAATCCTGCGCCTTTGGGAGGCTGAGGTGGGTGGATTGCCTGAGCCCGCGGGTTCGAGACCCACCTGGGCAGCGAGACCTCATCTCTACAATAAATAAAAAAAAAAACAGCCGGGCGTGGTAGCGCATGCCTGTAATTCTGGCTACTCGGAAGGCTGAGGTGGAAGGATCGCCGGAGCCCAGCAGGTCAAGGCTGTGGTGGCCGGGAGCGGCCACTGTACTCCAGTCTGGGCGATAGAGAGAGACCCCAACTCAAAAAAAAAAAAGACAAAAGATAACAAGCATTGGTGAGAATATGGAGGAAAGGGAACCCTACCCACTGTTGATGGGTATGTAAATTGCTGCAGCTATTACAGAAAACAGTATGAAGTTTTCTCAAAAAATTAAAAATAGAATTACCATATGATCTAACAATACCATTTCTGGGTATATATCCATAGGAAATGAAATCAGTATCTCAAGGAAATATCTTCACTCCCATATTCATTGCAGCATTACTTACAATAGCTAAGACATAGAAAAACCTACAGTGTCCATAGACGAAAGACTGGACAAAGAAAATATAAGAGCAATATATAGATATATATCTATTTTTCATTGTATGTGTATTGTATGCAACATATACAATATGGTGGGGTATTATTCTGCCTTATAAAAGAAGAAAATTCTGCTATTTATCACAACAGAGATGGACCTGGAGGACATTATGCTAAGCCAGACATGGAAAGACAAATATTGTATGACCTCACTTATATATGGAATCTAACAAAGTTGAATTTACAAAAGAAGAGCAGAATGGCACTTGCCAGGGACTGGGGGTGTAGGGGAAATTGGAAGAGGTTGGCCAAAAGGTATAAAGTTTCAGTTATGTAGGATGATGTATTCTGGAGATCTATTGCATGGCATGGTGACTATAGTTAATAATACTATATTATATACTTGGAATGTGCTATGAAAGTCAGTCTTAAGTATTTTCACCACACACACACACACACACACACACACACACACACACACAAAGGGAACTATGGCTATGGATATGTTGATTAACTTGGTTGTGATAGTCATTTCACAATGTATAGGTATCACAAAACATGTTGTACATGTTAAGTATATACAATTTGTATTTGTCAATTATGGTTCAGTTAAGCTGGAAAAAAAGTACAGAGATTTTCTATATGCCCCTTTCTCCTCCCCACAATATGACCTTCCCAGCTATAAATATCCTGCTCCCAAGTGGCATATTGACACCATACCTCTACATTGACACCACTGTCATCACTCAAAGTTCATAGTTTACATGGAGGTTCACTCTTGATATTGTACATTCTATAGGTTTGGGCAAACGTTTCTTTTTTTTTTGAGTTGGAGTCTCACTCTGTCGCCCAGACTGGAGTGCAGTG
>NW_007260042.1:0-1140 GCF_000164805.1 Carlito syrichta | reverse complement strand
CAGCAAGACCTCATCTCTACAATAAATAAAAAAAAAAAATCAGCTGGGCGTGGTAGTGCATGCCTGTAATTCCGGCTACTTGGAAGGCTGAGGCAGAAGGATCGCTGGAGCCCAGCAGGTGGAGGCTGCGGTGGCTCGATTATCTATGTCTTTTCATGACTTGATAGCTCATTTCGTTTTATCACTGAATTCTTTTCTATTGTCTAGATGTTGCACAGTTTATTCATACCTTTATCTACTGAAGGACATCTTGGTTGCTTCCAAGTTTCAGCAATTACAGAAAAAGCTGCTACAAACATACACATACAGATATAAGTTTGTGTAGACATAAGTTGTCAATTCATTTGGATAAATACCAAGGAGCTCAATTGCAGAATTGGAGTTCCATGTACCATATGTCTAAGTATTTCAAAATTATAAATCAAGAGAGTGAACTACTAAATAAAATATGTTTTATTCTCCTAATTTGACAAATACACCTTTAGAATGACCTGAAAGGACAATGTCAAATGTAGAATTTTTAACTTCTTGGAGTCCTGCCCTGAAATGTGGTCATACAGGACACGATGACCTCCTTCCTCCGTTTCTCTTCCTGCTTCTGGTTCTGTCCAAGGGGTCTCATGTGGAAGCCTAGCATGTGATCCAACTTCTATCTACATCTCCTGCAGCACACAGCTGCCCTGAGGCCACCTCTCAGGCCCAGAAATCTCAGTGACAGTGAGGTCAGCCCTAGGAGGATGAGCCTAGCAAAAGGCCACAAAGACCCTGAAGGCAGGGTCAGAGAGGGCCACCTGTGCAGAGAATTCTGGTGTCCCAGCTGCCTGGAGCATGATCTGGAAGGGAGGTGGACTCAGGGTGACCATATCTTCTTGGCCTTGAGGACTCCATGTCCAGTGAGGAGAGGTACAGCTGGAGGAAGCACAGTTATCAGACTTTGATGCACATATGAATCAATCACCTGGGATCTTATTTGGTAATTCTAGATAGGGCCTGAGAGTCTGCACTTCTTTTTTGTTGTTTTTTTTTTTGAGTTGGAGTCTCACTCTGTCACCCAGGCTGGAGTGCAGTGGCCACTCCCGGCCACCGCAGCCTCAACCTGCTGGGCTCCGGCAATCCTTCTGCCTCAGCCTTCCGAGTAGA
>NW_007260041.1:3239-7510 GCF_000164805.1 Carlito syrichta | reverse complement strand
CTAATTGACTCAACTAGCAAGTGAGCTGAGTTATCTATCTGATTTAACTAGCTAGCCAGCTGGCTGGCCAGCTGATTAACTAACTGAATTAATCAGCAAGCCAACTGGCTAGCCAACTGATTTAACTAGCTAGCTATCTACCTAGCCATCTGGGAAGCCAGATGAACTAACTAGCTGATTTAACTAGCTAGCCAGCTGGCTAGCCAGCTGACTTAACTAGCTTGGTACCTAGCTATCCTGCTGGCTAGCCAACTGACTTAACTTGTTGACTTAACCAGCTAGCATGCTGGTACACCTAGCTGACTTAACTAGTTAGCCATCTGTCTACCCAGCTGACATAACTAGCTCTCTACCTAGCTAGCTATCTGGTTAGTCAGCAGATTTAACTAGCTGACAATTGGCTAGCCAACTGGCTATCCAACTGACTTAACCAGCTCGATACCTAGCTAGCCAGCTGACTTAACTAGCTAACTTAAATAGCTCGCCTGCTTGCTAGACATCTGAATTAACTAGCTTACTATATAGCTAGACAGCAGAATAGCTAGCTGACTTTATTAGGTGACTTAACTAGCTAGTCATCTGACTAGACAGCTGACTTAAATCTCAAGATTTCTAGCTAGCAAGGTGGATATCCAGTTGACTTAATTAGGTGGCTTAACTAGCTAGCCAGCGTGCTAGACAGCTGACTTTAAAAACTAGCTACATAGCTATCCAGCTGTCTAGCCAGTTGACTTAACTAGGTGACTTATGTAGCTAGTCAGCTGTCTAGAAAGCTGACCTAACTGCCTAGCTACCTAGCTTGAAGATGGATAGCCAGCTGAGTTAACTAGCTAGCTAAATATGTAGCCCTCTGACTTGCAAGCTGACTTAATTACCTAGTTTCCTACCTACACAAATGTCTAGTGAGCTGACTCAACTAGGTTAATTAACTAGCTAGCTAACTGGCTATCCAGTTGACCTAAACAGCTAGCTACACAACTAGGCAGCTGGCTAGCCTGCTGACCTAGCTCGCTTACTTAACTAGCTAGAAAGCTGACTTAACTGGCTGACTTAACCAGCTAACTACCTAGGTAGCCAGCTGTCTTAGCAAGGTGGCTTAACTAGCTAGTTACATAGCTAGCTATCGAGCTAGCCACCTGACTTAACTAGCTGATATAACTAAGTAGCTAGCTGACATAACTAGCTGACATATAGATAGCTTCCTAGCTAGCCAGCTGACTTAACTAGCTGAAATACCTAACTAGCCTGATGGATAGCCATCTGACTTAACTAGCTTTTTAACTAACTAGCCTGCTGGATAGCCAACTGACTTAACAAGCTGACTTAACTAGATAACCAGCTGGTTTCCAACTGACTTACCAAGCTGAGTTAACCAGCTAGTCAACTGGTTATCCAGCTGACTTAACTAGCTGGCTGCCTATCTAGCAAACTGATTAGCCAACTGACTTACCAGCTGACTTAAGCTAGCAAGCTGGCTAGGCAGCTCACTTAAATAGCTAGCTACCTACCTAGCCAGCAGGCTAGCCAGCTGGCTGAACTAGCTGATGTGAACAGCTATCCTGCTGGCTAGCAAGCTGACTTATCTAGCTAGCTACTTACCTAGCCAGCTGGCCTGACATCTGACCAAAAAACTGACTTAACCAGCTAAATAGTTTGCTAGCCAGTTTACTTAACTCGAAGACATCACTATATAGACAGGTAGCTGTCTAGCTGACTTAACTAGCTAGCTACCTTCCTTGCCAGTTGGCTAGCAAGCTTTTATCTAGCAGAATTAACCAGCTAGTCAGATGGCTAGCCAACTGACTTAACTACCTCGCTTCCCAGCTAGCCTGTTGGCCAGCCAGCTGATTTAATTAGCTGAATTAACTACCTAGCTACTTAGCAAAACAGCTGACTGAAATAGTTGGCTAACTAGCTAGCTACTTAGCTGCCAGCTGATTTAAACATTTAGCTAACTAGCTAGCTGCCTAGCTAACAAGCTGACTTAAATAGTTAGCTGTGTAGCTAGCTAGCTGACTTAATCAGCTAGCTAACTTGTTACCTTGCCCGTTATCTAACGTGCTAGCTAGCTGACTTAATCATCCGACTTAACTCTTTACTTAACAAGTTTACTAGGTGGCTCAAGCAGCTGTCTTAACCCGTTAGTTAACTAGCTGGCTAACTGACTCACGCAGCTGACTTAACTCATTTGCTAACTAGCTAGCTAGCCTACTCAATCAACTGATTCAACCCGTTTGCTAACTAGCTACCTAGATGACTCAACCAGCTGACTTAACCAGTTAGTTAACTAGTTAACTAGCTGACTCAACCTGCTGACTTAACCCATTAGCTAACTACCTAGCTATCTGTCTTAACCAGCTGACTTAATTAGAAAGCTGACTTAACTAGCTGTATTAGGTAGGTGACAACTACTTAGGTAGCTGACTTAACTGGCCGACTTAACTAGTTAGCTAGTTGACTTAAATACATGAATTAAATCGTTAGCTAACGTTTTAACTAGCTGTATAACTAGCTGACAACTAATTAGCTAACTAATTAGGTAACAGACTTACGTAGCAAACTTAAATATTTAGTTAACTAGTGAGCTAGCTGATTTAGCTTACTGACTTAGCTCGCTGGCTCGTTATCTAGCTGACTTTGCTAGCTGACTTAACTAGTTGGCTAACGAGATAGCAAGCTGACTTAACGAGTTGGTTAATGAGTTATCTACCTGTTTTAACTAGATGGTAAACGAGTTAACTAGCTAACTTAACTAGTTGTTTAATGAGTTAACTAGGTGACTTAAATTGTTGGTTGATGAGTCAGCAGAATAGTTAGCTGTTTTAATATGTTGGCTCACTACACGACCTACTTGTTATTTGTCTTAACATGATGGCCAACTAGTCAGCACACTAGTTAGATGGGTTAGATAGTTGACTGACGAGTTGGCCCACTAGTCAGCTCTGTTAACTAGTTTGATGGCTGGTTTGCTGACCTAACTATTCGGCTGATTACTAGGCCGATTAGTTAGATGGCCTAACTTTGTCGGAGACTAATTAGCTGAGCTAACTTGTTTGACTATTCAGAAGATTGGTTAGCTGTCTTAACTGGTTGGCTGGCAAGGCAGCTGACCGTTTACCTGACTTTACTAGTCGGCGGGCGATTGAGACTACAGGTGAGCTGATTTAACTAATTTTCCTACGAGTGATCTGACAAGTCAGCTGACTTAACTAGTCAGCCGGCGAGTGAGCTGATTGGTCAGCTGACTTAACTATTCGACTGCCGAGTGAACTGACTGGTCAGCTGACTTTAGTCAACTGCCAAGTGAGCTGAATTGTCAGAGGACTTAACTTGCTGGCCGGCTAATGAGCCAACATGTGAGCTGACAACTATTCAACCAGTCATTGAGGTGACAGGGGAGCTGCCTTAACTAGTCAGCTTGTGTGTGAGCCGACTGGTGAACTGAGTTAACTAGTTGGTTGGAGAGCAAGTCGACTAGCTAGCTAACCTTTTGGCCTGTGAGAGAGCCCACAAGTTAGTTGACCTGTTGGCTGGTGAGTGAGCCAACTACTTTGCTGACAGGATGGCAAGCAAGGGAGCCGACAAGTTAGCTGAGTAGATGGAAAGCGAGCAAGCCCACTAGTTAGATGACCAGCTAGCTGGGTTAATAGCCGACTAGTAAGTGAAATAACAAGCTAATTTGATAGCTCACTTAACTAGCTTGCTGTCTAGCTCAATGGCTATCTAGCTGACATAACTGGACACCAAACAAGCTATATAGCTGTCTAGCTGGCTGACTTAACTAGCTAGCTAACAGGATAGTTAACAGGATAGCTGTCTTAACTATCTAGTTGACAAGCTAGCAAGCTGACAAGCAAGCTGAATAGCTTGCTGAATTAACTAGCTAGCTGAATAGTTAGCTGACTAGCTAGCTGATTTAACTAGCTAGCTGGATAGCTAGATGACTTAAGTAGCTGACTAGCAAGTTGGCTGGAATGCTGGCTAGCCAGCTGACTTAACAAGCTAGCCAAGTGTTTGGCTACACTGCTAGTCATCTTGCTTAACTAGCTAGCTACCTGGCTGGCTAGTTGGCTAGAAAGCCAGCTAGCCAGTTAGTGGGCTGGCTAGCTGGCTAGCCAGCCAGCTTAATTAGTCAGCCTGCTGTCAGGACAGTTGGATAGCCAGCCGGATTAACTAGCCAGCCACCCTGATGGACAGCTGGCTATCCAGCCAGCTTAACTAGCTGGCCACCTACCTGACAAACCTGCTAACCAGCTGGCTTAACTTGCCAG
>NW_007260041.1:1088-2708 GCF_000164805.1 Carlito syrichta | reverse complement strand
GAAGCCAAATGAATTAACTAGCTGACTTAAATAGATAGCCAGCTGGCTAGACTACTGACTTAACTAGTTCACTGCCTAGCTAGACACCTGGCAAGCCAGCTGACTTATCTAGCTGATTAAAATAGCTGACCTCCTTGCTAGTAAGCTGAATTAATTAGCTTGCTGTATGGCTATCCAGCTGGGTATACAGCTGACTTAATTATGTGACTTAACTGGATAACCAGCTGTCTAACCAGCTGACTTAAAAAGCAAGCTTCCTAGCTAGCCAGTTGGCTAGCCAACTGAATTAGCTATGTGACTTAACTAGCTAGCCAGGTGGCTGGACAGGTGACATAACTAGCTATCTACCTATCTAGCCAGCTGTCTAGCCAGCTGACTTAAATAGGTTACTTAACTAGATATCAGCTGGCTGGACAGTTGACATCACTAGCTAGCTACTCAGCTAGCCAGCTGTCTAGCCAGTTGACTTAGCTAGGTTACTTAACTAACTAGCCAGCTGGCTAGCAGGCTTACATAATTTCATAGCTACCTAGTTAGCCAACTGGATACCCAGCTGACTTAGTTATCTACCTACATATCCTGCTTGCTTGTCAGCTGATTTAACTACCTAGTTTTCTAACTAAACAGCTGGTTAGTGAGCTGAATTAACTCCGTGACTTAACTAACTAATCAGCTAGCTATGCAGCTGTCTTAATTACCTGGCTACACAGCTAGGCAAGTGGCTAGCCAGCTGACTTAACTACCTGACTTAACTAGCTTGCCAGCTGACGTAACTAGCTGACTTAACTATCTAGCGACCTAGCAAACCAGCTGACTTTACTAGCTAAAATAACTAGCTAGCATCCTAGCTAGCTATCTAGCTAGCTAGCTGACTTAACTAGCTAGCTAGCTGACATAACTAGCTGACTTAACTAGCTAGCTACCTAGCTAGCCAGTTGACCTTATTAGCTGAAATAACTAGCCAGACAGCTGTCTAGCCACCTGAATAAACTAGCTTTTTAACTAGCTAGTGAGCTTGCTAGCCAACTGACTTAATGAGGTAACTTAACTACCAGAGAGCTGGTTAGCCAGCTGATTAATCAACTAGTTGATTAACGTGCTAGGCAGCTGGCCAGCCAGGTGACTAAACTAGCTGGCTTAACTAGTTATCCAGCTGGCTAGCCAGCTGACAACTAGCTCTCTAGCACTCTAGCCATCTGGATAGCCAGCGTTCTTAACTAGTTGACTTAATTAGCTAGCCCTCTGGTCAGCCAACTGACTTAACTAGGTCACTACCTAGTTAGCCTGCTGGCTAGCCAGCTGAGTTAACTAGTTCTTTTAACTAGCAGACCTCCTTTCTAGCCAGTTGAATGAAGAAGCTTGCTACATAGCTAGCCAGATGGCTATCCAGCTGAATTAACTAGGTGACTTATGTAGCTAGCAAGGTGTCTAGCTAACTCACTTAAATAGCAAGCTGCCCAGCTAGCCAGCGGGCTAGTCAGCTGACTTATCTAGGTGACGCAACTATCTAGTTAGATGGCTATGCAGTTGACATAGCTAGCTAGATACCTAGCTGGCAAACTGGCTAGCAGGCTGACTTAACAAGTTTATTTAACTACCTAGCCAGCTGGTTAGCCAGCT
>NW_007260041.1:0-393 GCF_000164805.1 Carlito syrichta | reverse complement strand
TAGCCAGCTGAATTCATTGCCCAGCTACATAGCAAGCCAGCAGCCTAGCTAGCTGACTTAGCTAGCTGACTTAACTGGCTGACTTAACGAAGTAGCCAGCTGTCTACCCAACAGATTTAACTAGTTAACTACCTAGATAGACAGCTGGATAGCCAGGTAACTTAACGAGGTGACATAACTTGATAGCCTCATGACTAGTCATCTCACTTAACTAGCTACCTACCTACGTATCCCACAGGCTTCCCAGCTGAGTTATCTATCTCACTACCTAGGCAATATGCTGTCCAACAAGCTGAATTAACTGTATGACTTAACTAGCTAGCCAGCTGGCTTGCCAGCTGATTTAACTAGCTAGCTATCCTCCTTTGCAGCTGGCTAGACAGCTGACTTAAC
>NW_007260040.1:2180-6401 GCF_000164805.1 Carlito syrichta | reverse complement strand
CCCACACCAGCCCCAGCTGCCGCCCCATAAGCCCAGGAGGAAGGAAGGAAGGGACAAGGGCGGCTCACCTCGCCCATTCTGCATGACCTGCTGGCCCGGCCCTCCCGGGGAGCCTGCCGTGAGCCACGTTCCCCCCACAGCTGCCCACGATGGGGCCCCCAGCAGCCTCTAACTCCCAGACGTGGCAGCCTCCACCTCCTGGTCCCCAAGGGCGGGGCCCCCGCCAGCCTCAGCGCCCCAGAAACGGCAGCCTCCACCCACAGCACGCCAGGTGGGCCTCCCCACCAGCCTCTGCCCCAGATGTGATGGCCTCCACCCCACAGTCTCCAGGATGGAGCCTCCCCACCAGCCTCTGTCCCCCTGATGTGGCAGCTGCGACTCCACAGTCCCCCAGGGCAGGGCTCCCAGTCCCCCAGGGCAGGGCTCCCCACAAGCTTCTGCCCCCACGCACCAGTCTCTGCCCTGGCGGCCTCACCTCCTCGCTGAGAATCTCCTGGCACTCGGAGTAGTTGACACGGGCGGCCCAGCTGCCATTGGCCAGGCACTGCCGGTAGCCGCTGTCTGCAAAGAGACGGGCGTCAGTGGGGCCAGGCGGCCTGGTGTCTGTCTGTCCACCGTCCTGTCCATCTGCCAGAAGCCAGCCTGTCCTCCAACCGGCGGGGCCCTTGAAGCCTGAAGACCTGGCCCTTGAGCATGACACACGGCTGCCGCCACCCTGTGGCCCTGCCCCTGTGGGTAGAATGAGAGCGACCCCCCTCCTCACTCTCCCTTCACCCTGTTCCCCCCCAGTAGGTAAAGCGAGAGAGACCTCACCCTCTGCCTCTGGCTGCCACTGGTGAGACTGCAAAGCCTTCTTCTTCCCTGGCTGTCATGGTCATCCCCGTGGCTGGCCTTCTGTGGGGGGAGGCTGGGCCTCGACTGAGCCCTGGTGTTGGGTGGCACATTTGCCCACCCGGGGGCCTGCAGCTGGGGCTGGGGGCGAGGCTGGGGGGCTTCCTCCACCCCATCTCCCACCCTGTCTGCCTCCTGCAGGGTCTGGTGGCTCCCAGCGCCCTCCTGTGGGCCACAGCTCTGCCCATGCAAGAAGGCACAGTGATGCCCACAGCACCTTGGGCCGCTTCCCCACCAGCCCCTGTGAGGTGGCAGATGACGTGGCAGGTGCTGTGTGCGAAACCTCCACTTTGGGTCTTGCAGGGCAGCAAGAGAGGTGTGACCCCATGAGCCAGTTCTCACGAGGCTGGCCTGAGGTGGAGGGCAGTGGTGACAGCTCGCATGGCCTTAGATGACAGTTTCCTGTGGCAGATGCTCCGTGTCGAGGATTTCTGTGGTGGGCCCTCACATGGCAAGTCCTGGGGAAGGTCCCCACAATGGCGTGTACCCAGAGGTCCCATGTTGGAAGGTCTCCGGCAGGGGGCATCTACGGGGCGGGTCTCTTGGACAGAAAGTGACAGTGACAGGAGCATGCTGGGTGTCACCGGAGCAGGGCTCACGCCAGTCACCTCATCATTCTGGTCTGCCATGGCTGCTCCCAGCCAGGCCCGTGGCCCTGGAGAAGACAAGGCAGTGACCGGGGGAGGGGGTGTTGCCAGGACGGCAGCCCGAGCCCACCAGCTCTGGAGATAAGGATAGGCCTTGGTGGAACTGGCTTCGGGAACCTGGGATGAAGGGGGCTGCCCGAGTGTCCCTGGCACCCTCTGTCCTGCCATCTCCCTTGGGCACCAGGGTCCTGACGTCCAGCAGGGAAGGGAGGGGGCAGTTCTAAGCTCCGTCCCGCCTCCTCTGCTGGGGTCTGGTGCCCTCCCACCCTGTGCCCGCCCCAGCATCGCTGGCTCTCGGTGTGCTTCCTTGTGCTCATTCTGGTCTGACTCCAGGCGAACTGCTTGGCAGGAGCATGAAGCCCCAAGCCACCTCCAAGAAAGCGCCCCTTCCTGCAGGACTTTGCGAGGCCTTCACTGACCCTTGGGGCTGGAAAGGGCCTGAGTCCCTGTCCCTGAGCCTGGAGCCCCGTGTCCAGCTGCAGCCATGCCACGTGAGTGATCCTGAGGCCTTTCTCCTCATTTCTAAAAGGAAGGGTTGCCAGGCACAGTGGCTCACTCCTGTAATTCCAGGGCTCTGAGAGGCCAAGGTGGAAGCATCACCTGAGGCCAGTATGGACAGACCCCATCTGTACAAAAAAATTTAAAAATGATCCGGGCGTGGTGGCATTCACTTGTAGTCCCAGCTGCATAGGAGGCTGAGGTGGGAGGATCGTTTGAGCCCAGGAGGTCAAGGATGCTGAGAGCTATGATGGTGCCACTGCCCTCCAGCCTGGGCAACAGAGTGAGACCCTGTCTATACAAATAAAAAATGATTGGAGGGGCTGGACCACCTGGTTCCACAGGGCCCTCCAGCCTTGGAGCAGCCTCTGCCAGCAGCACCAGCACTGGAGGGAAGTGGCAGGGAGCCCACCTGGCTCCAGGCAGAAGGACAGGCCCACTCCTCTCCCATGCTCTCACCCCTTCCCCTCCCTCCTTCGACTGCAGCTGGCCGATGGGGCATCAGGCTGACAGGTTTTAAAGCTGCACCCTTCCCTGTCCTGGGTCTCAGCAGTACAGCCCAGCTCATGCGCAGAGCTAGGAAAACCTGTGATTCCCTCCTAATTGCTAAACCAAGATGAGCTGCCAGAGGGCTGAGGCTCGGCCACCTTCAGGGAGGCCACACCGGGAGGCTCCTGGACCACACCGGGAGGCGCCTGCAGGGAAAGAGCTGGGGGCTGGGCTGGGTGGGGTTCCCGTCTCGAGAGGCAGCCCCGAGGAGCCCCAAGAGCGGGGCCCCAGACACAGGCAATGGGTCGGAGCCTGTGGACCCCCACCAACCACGTGACCCTGGGCTTGTCGCCAACTCTCCCCTGTCCCTCGAGTGAGCACCCTGAACAGGTCCCGCCTCAAAGGCAGGTGTTTTTAATGAACAGGTGCCCGGAGCGGTCCGGCCGGTGGTGCTGGCTGTTATTTGCCTTATTATTGTCTCAGAGCTGGGTTTACATAACCTTCCATGAGACTCAGAACGCATCACCCTTCCCTGCTGGCGCGGGTCATGCGGGCCCTTTGCCGAGCGGCCCTGACCTCGGCACTCCCCACGGCAGGAGAGCCCAAGGCCGGTCCCTGCAGGCAGCTGTTGTGCCAGGGGCAGGAGGGGTGATCCAGAGAGCAGGCCCCAGCAAGGTGGCCAGGGAGGCCTCCTCGTCCTTAACTGCTGAGCGAGCGTCCTCCCCAGAACCCAGGAACATGGGTACTTTTGGAAACGGTCCCGTCCCTTTGAAGTGTGGGTGCTGCAACTGGAGGGGGCTCCAGCTTGTGAAGGACTGACAGTGCAGGGCAGCGGGGACGGGGGCATCCAGCCGTGCCCTGACATGCCACCCCATGTCCAGGGATTGTCATGCCCCTCCATGCCTCGGGTCAGAGGGAAGAGCGGAGAGCCTGCGAGAGCCCAACCAGGCCCCATCCCTCCTGCAGGAGATCACAGGTGGAGCTGGGATGGGGCTCCAGGACCCTGGCTCCCCTGCAGCCTGACGGAGCACCTACGGGGCATGGGTGACCCTTGGGGTGACAGTGGAGGGTGCTCGTGGGGGTGGCTATGGAGGGGCAGGGCCTCCTCAGAACTACAGCTTGGCCACAAGGGCACAGAAGGGCTGACCCCAAGGAGGTCATCACACACTCAGCTCTGGGCCTGGGGGGGGGCAGTGGCCTTGAGGGATGAGATGGGATGCACCAGACCCAAGCATCCCGAGAGGTAGAATTGGGGTCCCAGTGCTTCCTTCCGGAAGCTTCCCTGAGGCTCCAGCCCGATGTGCCGCCCTCCCAGGGGCTCCTTGGAGCGGTGGGGGCTCTGGGCCCCAGTTCTGACCCTACTCCGAGCTCGGTGACCTTGGACAGTGTGTTGGCCTCTCTGGGCCTCACTTCCCTTATGAGAGGGGCCTCCGCCAGAGGCTGGCACCCATGCAGGCCCAACGACCTCTCCTGCTCCCTCCCTCAGCTGATGCCCTCCCGGGGGTTCCTCTCCCTCTCCGCATTCCCCCATGGCCAGGACAGGGCACAGACACGAGGCTGCTCCACCTGCCAGGCCTCCTGCCCTGCCTGGCCTCCGGGGAGGCCACGGTCACTCATGACAGGCCCTCCACCTGGCCCCCCCCATCCGCCTGGTGAAGGAGATGGCATCTGGGAGACCCCAGCCCGAGGGGTCTTG
>NW_007260040.1:0-630 GCF_000164805.1 Carlito syrichta | reverse complement strand
GTAATTCCAGCTACTTGGAAGGTTGAGGCGGAAGGACTGCCGGAGCCCAGCAGGCGAGGCTGCGGTGGCCGGAAGCGGCCACTGCACTCCAGTCTGGGCAACCGAGTGAGACTCCAACTCAAAAAAAAAAAAAAGAATTCATAATGAACTTACTATAAACTTGTGTTTTTAAAAAACCTTATGTTTAAACATTAAACTACATAATTTTAAATTAAATAAGGAATGAATATATTTATATCATTTTTTACTTAAGCAATATCTAGTAACTTTAACCAAGTGAAAGAAAGCATTCTTGATGTGTTTCAGAGTTTAACCCTTGCATATGTTAGAAAAGGCCAAACGGCACAGTGGGAAATGGAAAAATGAACAATGACATTTCCAGGTTAGCTGTGCGTACTTCACATAAACATGCTGTTTTTTTCTTCCATGACTGCACAGAATTTTTCAGCCGTATCAAACAGCAAAGACAGAAGACAGAATGGCCTCGGCTGCCCGGACTTGCTTTGTGGTCGGGGGTCCTCAGCGCACCTGGACTTTGTTAATCAGGTGGGCCTCCAAGGCTGGCTCCCAATAGAGGGGGTCTAAAACCCTGGCCGCTCCTGGCTGGAGGGCGCTGGCAGCCTCAGATGA
>NW_007260039.1:446390-447224 GCF_000164805.1 Carlito syrichta | reverse complement strand
CCCAGGCGGGTCTCGAACCCGCAGGCTCAGGCAATCCACTCACCTCAACTTCCCAAAGGCGCGGGATTACAGGCTGAGCCACCAAGCCTGGCTTATTTTTGTAATTTTTAATAAAAATGGATGTCAGAAAAGAAAATTGGTTAAAAGTCATGTAAATATTTTACATGTGTAGAGCAGTGATATCAAGTTTGAGAACAGCCTCAGTTGGCTGCACTAATTACATTATCTTACTTTATAACCTGGCGGTAAAGGGGCCCATAAATCCTGGAAAATGGTCACAGAGGGTCTGGCCAGAGCCACCTGGCACGCCTGCTAATGAAATAATACTTTTGGAGCCTCTGAGTGGAAATGTCTCCTGGAAGAAACTGATTTCTGGGTCTAGACTTAAGTTCTGGCTTTGTGATTCCCAGATGACAAGTTTGGATACTGAGGGTTCTGATCTTACTGAGAGAACAGCTTTGCATCCTCCTCTCTCCACTCCATGAGAGAACTGGAGCTCTGCAAATGCACATATATATACATGTTTTATATATATATATGTTGTTTTGTTTGTTTTTGGAGTCTCACTCCGGTGCCCAGGGTGGAGTGCAGTGGCATACCACGGTCATCCCACTGTCAACCTGCTGGGCTTCAGCAATCCTTCTGTCTCAGCCTTCCAAGTAGCCAGAACTACAGGTGCACACTACCAGGCCAGTTAATTTTTTATTATACTATTTTATTTTTATTTATTATTTTATTTTTTGAGTTGGAGTCTCACTCTATTGCCCAGACTGCAGTGCAGTGGCACGCTCCTGGCCACCGCAGCCTCGACCTGCTGGGCTCTGGCGATCCTTC
>NW_007260039.1:441916-445318 GCF_000164805.1 Carlito syrichta | reverse complement strand
CAATCCACTCACCTCAGACTCCCAAAGGCGCGGGATTACAGGCTGAGCTACCAAGCCCGGTTTTAAATGTTTTTTGTAAAGATGGGGTCCTGCAATATTGCCCAGGCTGGTCTCAAACTCCTGGGCTAAGGGATCCTCCCGCCTTGACCTCCCAAAAGGCTGGGATCACACGCTTGAGCTACTGCACCTGGCCTGCAAACAGATGTTTAAAATGGAGAAACTAAGAGACTGAGGCAAAGAGTAAACAGTCAAGAATTTCCTCACTAGTGCCCTGGGTGTCCCACTGGGCACTGCTGATTACAACTCCTCAGTGGCCCTCTGATCATGTAAGCCCCCATCTATTGCCTTTCAGGGCCACTGGTGGTCTCAGGATAAAGTCCACGTGTCTTACCCATGCTCACAAGACCACAAAGGTCTGGCTGCTGAACAACCCCTGACCAGACCTCTTCCTCTCTCTCTCTCCCTCTCTCTCTCTCTCTCTCTCTCTCACACACACACACCAGCTTCTCTGTAGCCAAGTTGGTTTTCCTTCAGATGTTAGCCTCCTTCCAGCTACAGGCCTTTGAACATGCCATTCCTTCCACCCAAAAAGACCCCTGTACTACCTCTTAGGCCTAGTTTCCTGCACTGATAGATTGTTCCTCAAATGTGACTTCCTGGAAGTTTTCCCTGCCTCCTAGGCTAGAGCAGAGTCCTCAGTAATAGCTCTCATACCAGCCTATCCTTCTCTTCCATTGTATTTGTCACAACTGCAATCACATCCTGGGATCCTGTGTGCGTCCTTGTCCAATGGCTACCTCCTCTGCCTCATGAGGACAGGATACATGTCTGACCTGCTCATTTTCTTTTCTTTGCCTTTTTTTTTTGAGACAGAGTCTCACTCTCTCACCCAGGCTCGAGTACAGTGGCACATTCACAGCCACCACAGCCTTGATCTGCTGGGCTCAAGTGATCCTTCCACCTCAGCCTTCCAAGTAGCTTGGAACCACAGGTGTGCGCCACCACGCCTGGTTAGGTTGTTTGATTTATTGTAGAGATAAAATCTCACCAAGTTGCCCAGGCTGGTCTCAAACCCCTGGGCTCAGACAATCCTCTTGCCTCAGCCTCCCTGCTGCATGTGGTAGCATGCGCCTGTAGTTCCAGTTACTTGGAAAGCTGAGGCGGAAGGATTGCCTGAGCCCAGCAGCTCGACGCTGGGATGGCCGTGAGTGAGCCAGACTGCATTCCAGCCTGGGTGACAGAGTGAGACTCTGACTAAAAAAAAAAAAAAAAAAAAAAAAAAAAAAATGAGTCGGGCTCGGTGGCTCAGCCTGTAATCCCGCTCCTTTGGGTGGCTGAGGTGAGTGGATTGCCTGAGCCCACGGGTTCAAGACCTGCCTGGGCAGCGAGACCTCATCTCTACAATAAATCAAAAAATCAGCTGGGCGTGGTAGCGTATACCTGTAATTCCAGCTACTTGGAAGGCTGAGGCGGAAGGATCGCTGGAGCCCAGCAGGTCGAGCCTGTGGTGGCCGGGAGCGGCCACTGCACTCCAGTCTGGGCGACAGAGTGAGACTCCAACTCAAAAAAAAAAAAAAAAAAAAAAATGACTGAAAGGAAGGGTAGAAACTCTTAGGATCATCCTCTAAATGGCCACTGCACTTAGGTAAGAAAATTTAAATAAGTAATGCAGCTTCTTTTGGGCAGGTGCCAAGGGAAGTACACCTCTGTACCTAACACGTAGCTCAGGGCCTGGCCCATGGTAAATTCTAGGAAAATATTGCTAACTGAATAAGCATTACCTCTTCCATCTACACGTACTCCGCCCTCAGTGGTGATCTCATCCAGTCGCATGGCTTTAAATGTAATCTATAAGCTGATGACTCTCCAAATTATAGCTCTAGCTTGGGCCTCTTCCCAGAACTCATATATCTAACTGCATATTTGACACCTCCACTTGGAATGTCTAATAGGAATCTCAAACTTACATGGCCAAACAGAACTTTTTGTTTCCTCTGCTGGACTTCCCTATGGCAATCTATTCTTCTCATTTTTTTTTTTTTTTGAGTTGGAGTCTCACTCTGTCGCCTAGACTGGAGTGCAATGGCATGTTCCCGGCCACCACAGCCTCGACCTGCTGGGCTCCAGTGATCCTTCCACCTCAGTCTTCCAAGTAGCTGGAACTACAGGCACATGCTACCATGCTTGGCTAATTTTTTTTAAATTTATTGTAGAGATGAGGTCTCACCAAGTTGCCCAGGCGGGTCTCGAACCCGCGGGATCAGGCAATCCACTCACCTCAGCCTCCCAAAACGCGGGATTATAGGCTGAGCCACCGAGTCCAGCTTCTTCTCATTTTTTTAGACCACAAATCTAGAGTCATTGTGCTTGCTCTCATTTCCTGATATTCTACATCCAATTCATCAGCTAATCTGTCAGCTCCACTTTCAGAAAACATCTAGAATCTGACCATCTCTCATCTCATCTCTGCCACTACTGTCCTGGTCCACCATGACAGTGAGAGTCATCATGGTCTCTCACGTGGGCTGTTGCAACAGCCTGTAACTGGCCTCTCTACTCCCACCAGCATGCCCATACTCTATCCTCTGTACAGCAGCCAGGTCATCAAGTCTTGGCTCAAATGGTACCTTCTCAGAGATGCCTTCCCGGAAAACTCTAAAAAGAGCCCATCAAGTGTGTGAATCATGCCTCTAATTCCAGCACTTCAAGAGGCCGAGGCAGGAGGATCACTTGAAACCAGGAGTCCAAGACCAGTCTGGAACAAAGTGAGATCCTGTCTCTATTTTTATAATTGTAGACCGGGTGCAGTGACTCAAGCCTGTAATCTCAGCACTTTGGGAAGCAAAGGTGAGAGGATTGCCTGAGCTCAGGGGTTTGAGAACAGCCTGGGCGACTTGGTGAGACTTCGTCTCTACGATAAATCAAAAAATAAGCTGGGCATGGTAGTGTGTGCTTGTAGTTCCAGCTACTCGGAAGGTTGAGGCGGAAGGATCGCCGGAGCCCAGCAGTTTGAGGCTGCGGTGGCCGGAAGCGTGCCACTGCACTCCAGTCTGGGCGACAGAGTGAGACTCTGACTCAAAAAAAAAGAAAAAAAATTTAAAATATAAAAAAGATCAGCCAGGCGTGGTAGTGTGCGCCTGTAATTCCAGCTACTTGGAAGGCTGAGGTGGAAGGATTGCCGGAGCCCAGCAGGTTGAGGCTGCGGTGGCCGGGAGCGGCCACTGTACTCCAGTCTGGGCGACCGAGTGAGACTCCAACTCAAAACAAACAAACAAACAAGAAAAAACAAACAAACAAAAAAATAGCCGGGGCTCGGTGGCTCAGCCTGTAATCCCGTGCCTTTGGGAGGCTGAGGTGAGTGTATTGCCTGAGCCTGCGGGTTCGAGACCCGCCTGGGCAAGA
>NW_007260039.1:423577-441729 GCF_000164805.1 Carlito syrichta | reverse complement strand
ACTGCACTCCAGTCTGGGCGACAGAGTGAAACTCCAACTCAAAAAAAATAAAAATAAAAAAAATTAAAATTAAAATTAAAAAAATTAAAAAGAAATACAAAACAAAAATAAAATAAGATCCCATATCTAGTCACCTTTCATTCTCTTATCCTATTTTATTTTTTCCATTGCCCTTATCGGGGTCTGAATAGTTTTGCTAGGATATAAATACCATGAAGAAGGAACTTTACCTGTTTTGTTCTCTTGCCTAAAACAGTGCCTGATGCTTAGAACAGTGCCTGATACCTGATTCTCAAAAATTTCTCCATAATAATGGATGAAGGTCTGAATAAGTTCTGAATGAGTTCTAGAGAGTCAAGTTTTCTCTCAGGTGAATCAGAACGGAGATGCCAGAAATCTGATACCAACTATCTATCTGTCCCTTTGTTTGAAGCCCTAGAATAATTGAGAGTTAACTCAAGACAACTTTGCATATAATTAAAGAGTGACACTGAAGTCACTTGAGTTAGAGGGGGCTTATTAGTAGATCCTGCCTCTTAGTTTACACTGGAACTAGCTAGATCTGTAATTGTTGGACATTCTATCTTTTCATCTGTAAGTAGGTCTACCTGCCTTGTGGCCTTTATACATGGAGCTGTGTTCAGGGTCCGTGACATTCAAATTCAGACCAGATTGTTTAGAGTGGTGTTCTAAAGTGCAGCTAAGTGATCTCACTCTTCAGAAGACAATAGGCACCATCTGCAGACATCTTTGGTTTCTGAAACCGGAGGTGTGGTATGACTGGCGTCTAGTGGGTAGAGGCCAGGGGTGCTGTTAAACATCCTCAAATGCACAGCACAGCTCCACACAACAAAGAAAAACGTTCTGGTCCAAAATGTTCATAGTGCCAAGGCTGAGAAATCCTGGTCTAGGGTAACACTGATGATAGCTGGTTGCTAGCAGTATTGATCTCTGCCATGTACCAAGTACTGTACTAAATTCTTTATGTGTACCATGTCACCTAGTCACCAAATTGTCCTTGAAAAACAAGGACTGGCTGGGCTCGGTGGCTCAGCCTGTAATCCCAGCACTTTGGGAGGACAAGGTGAGTGGACTGCCTGAGCCCACGGGTTCAAGACCAGCCCATGCAACTTGGCCCGAGCTCGTCTCTACAATACATCAAAAATGAGCTCGGTGTGGTAGTGCACGTATGTAGTTTGGGCTCCTTGGAAGGCTGAGGCGGAAGGATCGCCGGAGTCCAGCAGGTCAACACTGGAGTGGCCGTGAGTGTGCCACTGAGCTCCAGTCTGGGCGAAGGAATGAGAATCCAACTCAAAAAAAAAAAAAAAAAAAGCCGGGCTCGGTGGCTCAGCCTGTAATCCCGCGCCTTTGGGAGGCTGAGATGAGTGGATTGCCTGAGCCCGCGGGTTCGAGACCTGCCTGGGCAGCGAGACCTCATCTCTACAATAAATTTAAAAAAAAATCAGCCAGGCGTGGTAGCGCATGCCTGTAATTCTGGCTACTTGGAAGGCTGAGGCGGAAGGATCGCCGGAGCCCAGCAGGTCAAGGCTGTGTTGGCCGGGAGCAGCCACTGCACTCCTGTCTGGGTGACAGAGTGAGACTCCAACTCAAAAAATAAATTAAAAATAAATAAATAAATAAAAGAAAAACAAGACCTATTACACTCTCCATTTTACAGCTGAGGAATCTGAGTCGCACTTGCTTGCATAAGGTGACATACCTTAGCAGGGGCATAGTTGGAATACACACTCGAGGCTGCCTGGCCTCGAAGTCTGTTCTTTTACTATCTATTCTAGGTTGCTTTGCCCACTGATTAGGACTGAGGGGACCTGTTAAGGCTTTCTGAATGTGTCTTTATCTGTTATCTCTGTGGACAGTGGGGTGTCAGTCCACTCAGGTGATGCTTGGTTATTGGCCAGAGGGGAGAATTTTCTTCCCTGAGTTGTCTCAGCCTGTCTGGTCTCACTTTCCCTGCACTGCAGTACAGTCCTTGGCTCCAAAGCTTGGCTCCCTTGCCAGGCCCAGGCTTGTGCCAGCCCTTCTCCATGGAGAGGAAGCTTCCAGTTTTAGACTCAGGCCTTGTACTTTCTCCCACGAGATGCCTCCTTTCTGGGCAGGGGTCCTTGAGTCAACCCTGGGGTCTGCAAGGTCACCTCACACTTCCTTTCAGATAAGGAAGGGTTGGAGGTACTAGGTTGGTCACAGAACTCACAGAACTCATGAAAGTGCTCAAGGTCCCAAAAAAGTTAGAAAAGCAATTGCATGGACAGGGCTAGGAAAAGTGATTATGGGGCAGCGGTGAGGTGGAGGTAGGGCAGGCCATTATACTTTCTAGTCTGTTTTTCGGTGGGAAGAGATACAGAAGGGAATCCCTCAGCCTGCTTGTGAATAACAATTCTGAAGGGCTTTCTGAGGGCCCTGGGAAAGTCTGATGGCAAGAGGGGAAAGGTAATTCTGCCCAAAGAAGATCAGGACAGTCAGGGACCAATCCAGGGTCAAGTTTGAGGCATTAGTTGCTGAAGAAGCAATGCTAAATTAGTTTAAAATATTCATACTGCCGGGCTCGGTGGCTCAGCCTGTAATCCCGCACCTTTGGGAGGCTGAGGTGAGTGGATTGCCTGAGCCCGTGGGTTCGAGACCCGCCAGGCAACTTGGCAGACCTCATCCCTACAATAAATCAAAAATGAGGCGGGCGTGGTAGCACACGCCTTTAGTTCCAGTTACTTGGAAGGCTGAGGCGGAAGGATCACCGGAGCCCAGCAGGTCGACGCTGCGGTGGCTGGGAGTGGCCACTGCGCTCCAGTCTGGGTGACAGAGTGAGATTACAACTCAAAAAAAAAATAAAAAGAAATATTCATCCTTCCCTCAGCCCATCCATTTATCTATCCAGTGTATATTTAGGGAGCTCCCACCAGGTGCCAGGGATGCTTAGAGTCTCCAGGGATATCAATCTATTCTCATACATTAGCTCTCCCTTTGACTAGAAAGGTGGTGTAGCTCACAGGTTCTGCCTGCCATGCAGGACTGTGGAATCACAGTAGAATTCAAAACCTAGCTCTGCCATTGCTTTGCTAAACTCTGGTGTGTCCACATGGCTCTCTGAGCTACCACCACCATGTTTCTTAGCTTTGGCCCCCTTCCCTACCTTGGAGAGGTGAATCTCTCTCTGTCTCCTCTCTCTTCTCTCTCTCTAATTTACTTTCTAAATTAAACTGTATTTTCCAGTTTTTTTTTTTTTTTTTTTTTTTGAGAAAGCAGGATTCATCGAGAGGACAGAAAAGTTTGCACAGTGGGAGGGGACCTAAAAGCATTGCTCCTCCAGTCTTAAAAAAACAAACAAACCTAGCTCTGTCACTTTCTATCAGTATGACTTTAGGCAAGAGACTTTATCTCTCTGAACCTCATTTTTTCATCTGTATAATGGAAAGACCAACATTTCTTACCTCATTGAGCTGTGAGAAGCCAATGAGCTAATATGTCCAAAATGCTTGGTCCATGGTAGGGTCCTCACTTGTCAATCTAATTTTTCCAGAGTAGAGACACCAAACAGGACTATCTAAAACTCTTCCAGCCCCAAATCCCACCTTTAGAAACATGGAGCTGGAAAAAGTCATTGATTTAATTAATATGCCAATGTTGAACCTGAAGAAGTTCTCCTAATTCCTATCATTTTCTTTTTGGAGTTGTGTGCATCTGGTCAAATTGTTGTAAGAGGTAATGGGAGTAAGTGGTCAAGAGAAAAATGCAGCAATGTACATTGGAAACTTCCCATAATTAACCTGATAACTTATTTATGGAGGTTCAAAAATATACTATAGATATATATATTTCTTTGAGTTGGAGTCTCACTTTGTCACCCAGGCTGTAGGGCAGTGGCACGCTCATGGTCACTGCAGCCTTGACCTGCTGGGCTCAGGCGATCCTTACACCTCAGCCTTCCAAGTCGCTGGAACTACAGGCACGCGCCACCATGTCTGGCTAATTTTTTTTATTTATTGTAGAGATGAGGTCTTGCCAAGTTGCCCCAGGCTGGTCTCAAACCCATGGACTCCGGCACTCCTCTCACCTCAGCCTCCTAAAGTGCTTGGATTATAGGCGTGAGCCACTGTACCCGACAAATTGACGATTACTGATAAGCTCCATTGAACAATTACTATGTGCCACATAGTGCACTGAGAATTTCACATGTATTGGTTCATTTAATACTCCCAACATACCTATGAAGTGATTTCCTTTTTATACTTAGTTCTCCTTAACAGATAGTTTTAAAACGAGGTTCAAACAACTAGTAAATGACAGTGCTGACTCTACTCTCCCAACCCTCTCAGCCCCCCCCAAGACATTACTCTTTTTTTTATTTTTTGAGCCAGGCTCAGGTGATCCTTCCACCTCAGTTTTCCAAGCTAGAACTACAGGCGCGCGCTACCACGCCCGGTTTATTTTTTGATTTATTGTAGAGACGCGGTCTCGCCAATTTGCGCGGGCTGGTCTCGAACCCCTGGGCTCAAGCAATCCTCTCGCATCCGCCTCTTAAAGTGCTAGGATTACAGGCGTGAGCCAGCGCGCGCCGCCTCGCTCAACTTCTCAAGATTGTCGTTAGAGAACACACCCCGGGACATCTTCGGTGAATTTGAAATTACTTCCCTTGTTTTCCGCAGAAGGTCCCTTCTCACCCGCCAGACAGCTGGGTGGTCCTTAAGACCCAGCCTCAGCTCCATCTTTCGGGTGTGTGGGCCTTACGGCGTGAGGCCCATTGCCGGGGCAACCGACGCCGCGAGCGGTGCATTGTGGTCTGCAACAAAACGCAGGAGAAAAATCCTGAGGGAACCATTGACTTCATAGAGCAATGGGAAAACTCTGTGGGCTGCGTTAAGCCAATAGGCACGCGCGACGGAGGCGGGGCCGGCCGGAGCAGGGCGGGGCCTGGGCTCTAGGCGGCGGCGGCTGGCGTGGGGCTGCTTAGATGCGCCACGGCTTTGGTAGCGGCGGTGTCTCCTACCCGTCCTCAGCTGTGCTAGCGCTTCCCCCGCAGACAGTTGTGGTGAGCCTGCCGGTTCTCCACGGTGAGAAACTCGAGGGCTCCGTTGGGGGTGGGGTGCCTCGCTACCTGGTTTCGCCCCCGCCGGACTCAGCTCTCGGCCCAGTCTGCGCTTTCTGAGAAGTGGGGCGGGGGGCGCCGTTCCCGGTTCCGCGGGCCGGGGGTGGAGAGCTGACGCCTTTGGAGGCGCGGCCCGCATTCTAGCTGCTCACCCCCTCGCCCCGGGCCTTGCCCCCTAGGTGACCATGTGTGACAGAAAGGCCGTGATAAAAAATGCAGACATGTCGGAAGAGATGCAACAGGACTCGGTGGAGTGCGCTACTCAGGCGCTGGAGAAATACAACATAGAAAAGGACATTGCGGCTCATATCAAGAAGGTGAGGACGGGCCGCGGGGGTCGGAACGGTTCGCGCGCCGCCGGGGCGAGTCCCGGATGGGAGAAGGGAGTTCCTTGCCGCCGATCCGGCGTCCCCAGAGCGCCTGACATCCCTGGAGCGCTCTGAGAGGCTCGGGCGTGGAGGTTTCTGGAAAGGACGCGTATGAATTTTGCGTTGCTCCCTAGAAGACCAGACCCACGGCGCGCTAAGTTTTTTTTTTTTTTATTACCCAGTTCCGCGGGGGGAAAGCGCCACCTAGCAACGGTATCTAAGATCCGGGAGCAGCCGTTCCCCTTCTGTAGGATCCCTGCGTCCAGGATCCATCTGGGTGTTCCGGAGGGGGGAGCTGCGTGGGTGTTTCCAGCCGGGCCGGGAGATCTTGCCAGCCTTCCAGCGGGGAGTCGGTCGGCAGTTGAGGGAAAGTGGGTGGTGGTGGTGGTTGGGGTGGGGGCTCGGTAAATGGCCGTCTGCAGAAAGCTGGCAGGGCTGCCAACTTCTCGAGCGACGTTTGCTGGAAGGGAAGGAAGCTGGCAGCCTAAGCCGTGGGAGGGTTCCAATCGAGGACGAGAAGATGAAAGACTCGAGATGGAACCGAAATGCATACCTTTTTCGACAAACGTAGCAGTGCGTGGATGTAGCTTGTAAGAGCGTCACCCCCGTTCAGAGACTTAAAAGAGGTTTTCGCACCGCCTGTAAGTGGCCAGCTCGCTACAGACACTTGTAAGAATTTTGTAGAGGACGATGACCTTCGCCTCTCCCCACCATCCCTGCATTCTACTCCCCAGTGCCCCTTGGGTTGGGGGAAATAGGGAAGACGTACTACAACTTGCTGACCCGGTGGACCAGAGAGTAGGTTAGTACCGCCGGGATAAATGTGGAGATGAGAGTTATTTGAGTTGCAATTAGAGATAAAATTTGGCCAGCTGACGCCAGATTCTGTTAAGAGCACTTTTTTTTATAGGAACAGTGGCATGCTTAAGTGTTGTGTCCCATAAGTTTAATTTTGATCTGTAGTGGGGTTTGGTAAAAGATACTAATGGAAGCTTTGTCCTTTTGGAAGTCTTGTTTCAATGGTGCAGGAGTGCAGTCAAGATCTTCATGATGAAGAATTGGTTTACACGAGGTATTTTGGGCTACATTTGAATCACATTTTTGGATGTAGGTGCATGGCCCATACAGTAGGGTAGGTTGTTTATGTAGAGGGACATGATAAACTACTACTGTTGATGTCACCTGCTGTCAGTGAATAAGGATATTATAGAAGGCATGAAGATGTAATTACCATAATAACAAAGCAGCACACTCTTTGAGACTGACTTTACTGCCTTTGACCTTCTCAGTTCCCATTATTCACATCTTAGCTCAGCCTGCAAGTTGTTTGCATTAATGCATTATGTAGGCGACTTGGAGCTGGGGAACATTCTTTCATTCTAAGAATTTGCAGATGCTAACACGTTCCTTCTTTCTGCCCTACAGGCTCTGGGTAAGCCAGGAGGCAAACTCTGATCATTAAAATTCTAGTTTTCTTTTTATTTCTTAGGAGTTTGACAAGAAGTATAATCCCACCTGGCATTGCATCGTGGGGAGGAACTTCGGTAGTTATGTGACACATGAAACCAAACACTTCATCTACTTCTACCTGGGCCAAGTGGCCATTCTTCTGTTCAAATCTGGTTAAAAGCATGGACTGTGCCACACACCCATTGATCCATCCAAAAACAAGGACTGCAGCCTAAATTCCAAATACCAGAGACTGAAATTTTCAGCCTTGCTAAGGAAACCCTCGATCTTTGAACCTTTATTGTGTTTTGTACAGGGCATTCTCTGTACTAGTTTGTTGTGGTTCTAAAACAATTAGCAGAACTGCTTACATTTGTATTTATTTTCTATTCCATACTTCTGCCCATTTTTTCCTCTCAAAATCCATTCCTTTAAAAAATAAATCTGTTGCAGATGTGTATGTGTGTGACTTACAATTTGTTCAAATAATGGGGTCATTTGATCAGGTGACCAAGTTGGTGGGGGATGATTCTTTACTTACACAAGTAAGTTCCTGTGGAATATAATAGACTAGCCCATCTTTTTTCCTATCCCCTTTCCTTCTTTAGTGGCCTGTCTATATTTCTATTTGAAAGTCACCCGAAATTTGGCCTCCAAAGCCAAAGTTTGAGAGTGGGGTTAGCTCTACTCCAAATATACCTGCAACAGACCCTTAAGCTCATTCAAGACCATATAACTGCAGGGCGATGGCTCAAGCCTGTAATCCTACCACTTTGGGAGGTGGAGATGAGTGGATTGCCTAAGCTCAGAGGTTTGAGACCAGCCTGAGCAACATAGTGAGAACTCGTCTCTACAATAAATAAAAAAATAGCCTGGCTACTTGGAGGGCTGAGGTGGAAGGATTGCCAGAGCCAGCCTGGGCGATGGAGTGAGACTACCAACTCAAAAAAAAAAAATTAGCCCTGTGTGGTGGCATATGCCTGTGATTTCAGCTACTTGGAAGACTGAGGCAGAAGGGGATCACCTGAGCCCAGTAGGTTGAGGCTATGGTGACTGAGTGTGCCACTGTATTCCAGCCTGGGTGGCAGAGTGAGACTTCAAATTAAAAAAAAAAAAAAGACCATAACTAGACACTGGGCGTTGAATTTGATCCGTCCCATATCTACTGTTGGGAAATTGTTATCTTTTTTATTTTTTGATTCAGATGTGAGAAAACCATGTTGCTATGGAGATAAGACTCGGTTATTGGTTTATGAAGTTTCTTCTAGTGCCTGCTGCTTCCTGCTAATTTCAAAAGCCAATAGGCTCCAGCTGGCTGAAAAACAAAAGTAAGCTAAGTTTTTCTAAGCATTTATCAAATGCTCGTAGCTGCTGTTCTCTCAGAGAGTTGTACATAGCTAGCTATATCCAGAAGCTTTATAGTGAGGGCAAGATCTTATAAGTGAAAGTACATAAATGATCCTCACTGTGCTAGGCCAAGAAGCAGCATATCTGAAGCCCTTTCAAACAATCCTGAACTAAGTTATCCACAATTAAACTGCTAGCTAAGTCACAGATTGATTTTTGTAATTTCTTAGCAAGATACCTTAAAAACCTTAAGCTTTATCCACACTCAGAATATTTATGGTCTCGTTTTAACATCAAACAGTGAACTGTAGTAAGGAGATGAGCTCTGCCCAAGCTGGGCAAAGTTACATATTTTCAAAACTTTTTTTTTTCACTATAAAACCCTTTCTTCAAATGTATTCTGTCAAGTTCCCTATATATAAGACATGGAAGAAGGAGTTTGCGGGTACATTTATTCTTTCATCTAAGATTTCATGAGTGGTTTTCTTTATGACAAACCCTGAGGGTAACTTTTGGTACAACTGAAAGAATGATGAAAAAAATGTATTTTCCTTACCTCCTTCAAGAAAAAAATGACAAGTACCATCAAATTGTAAACACATTTACTGATTACACAATTCTAGTAGTGATCGTTAGCCCTCTGACTTGGACCTTGGGTTTTGGCCCCAGACTCCGTCCAAGGCTGAAAGTTTGATTCAGGTACAGTTAGGAAGTTTTCTGGTTCAAATCATCATTGGGCTCAAATGATCCATTATCCTTCAGAAAGGCAGCACCAGCAGAGAAGCTACAAATACACTTCAAAACTGCATGTCAGTGTTGGTTTTACCTTAACCACATGCTCCACAGCCAAGAGAAATTAAAATTAGCGGGAGCTGAGCAAAAATACAGACCATACACTGCTGGGAGGCCTGAAGCAGCTCCAATGAAAGCTGTAAAAAAGTGACAGAAATTTGTTTCTTCTACTTTGAGACTGGCTGATTCACAACATGAGCCAAGGCACATATCCTTAGGAGACACTCTGCTGCTGTCTCATTTGCCAGATTATCCTTCAGTTCCAGGCTTTTAACAGGATATGAAAGATTCACACTCCATGGCAGGAAAAGAGTTAAAGTTTGAAGCCAGAATGAATGGCCACGATGCCTGATGACAGACTTTCGTACGTCACCTTGTGAAAACCTGCATCTTCTATCATCTCCTTGAACTCTTCCTAAAACACAAGGAAAAGATACAGCCAAGATTGCCTGGATTTCAACTTTAGGGCCTTCATCTTAAGTTACAGAAGTTTTGTACCTGAGATGGGAACCTTCGGATACTCTCTACGAGGTATTGATAGGATTTCCAATCTCCTGCAATGACCTCTCCCAGGACAGGAATTACCTGGAAGCTATATAGATCATACAGCCTAAGCAAACAAAAATGTAAGAGATTAAAATCAGAACATGCTCTCATCTTCCCTATCTTAAATGAGAAGCATAAGCCTGGGATGACAAACTCAAATGGTTATGGGGGTTAAGTAAGTACCTGAAATAAGTGGCCCAGGTGCAAGACCAGTAGAAGTGGGGAGAGGTATAGCTAGGAAGTATGATAAATGTGGAGAAGGGACAGGTACTACTCAGCTCTAACTTACATGTGGGAAACATGGGCCTACCCAAGGCAGCCATGTATCTGATTTCTCAAGTAAAGTTAGAAATCCAGATTTGTATGTAAAATGTCCTGGTTTTTAAATATGGGCCTTGAAGTTCGTATTTCTTAAAATACTATATGAATCAAACGAAAAATATAGGTGGGCCAACTCAGGCCTATTTGACTCTCTTCTGGCCTAGATATTGCCATTCAGAACTGGCTGACCTCTGAGGTGGCACATGTGTAACCACTCTTGGACTCTGAACTATAAAGTTCATGCTTATAGCTTACTGGCTTTTTTCTATCCATTTTGGGATATGAAACCCTTGGCTAGACAACAAAGATAAAGCCCTATTAACAATGCCAACCTGGATATGAAGGGATTGTTCACTTGGCTAAACTCCAGACAGAGAAACCGTCCTCCTGGTTTCAGGACCCGATGGGCTTCCTGGAGTGCCTGAGTAAGACAAGGAAAATAGGACATGCTCTTCAGTAGACTTCACTCAATTCCATGAGACCAAGACAGCTTTGGCTTCTGTAGGCATTACAAAAGTTATCACGTTCCACAAATCCTTTGTTCATTCTCAGCTGGATGCTGTAACAGCAGAAATAACCTCACATATCTGACATGCTGTAGGAATTGTGCTGCCTGTGACTAGAGAAGGTTAGTAATCTAAGTTGACTACAGATTGGTACAACTCCATGCAAGGCAGGTTTAGAATTACTTATCAAGGCCAGGCTCGGTGGCTCAGCCTGTAATCCCAGCACTTTGGGAGGCTGAGGTGAGTGAATTGCCTGAGCCCGCGGGTTCGAGACCCATCTGGGCAACTTGATGAGACCTCATCTCTACAATAAATCAAAAATTAGCTGGGTGTGGTAGCGCACGTCTGTAGTTCCAGCTACTTGGAAGGCTGAGGCGGAAGGATCACCGGAGCCCAGCAGGTCGAGGCTGCAGTGGCCGGGAGCGGCCACTGCACTCCAATCTGGGTGACAGAGTGAGACTCCGACTCAAAAAAAAAAAAAAAAAAAAGAATTACTAATCAAAATCACAATGATGAAGTAATTTTACTTCAAAGAAATCTATCTTTAGAAATGCTTCTACTGTGGAAATGACATGTATATGGGATATTTACTGTGTTAGATAAAAATTATAGAAGGCCATTTTTTGGACTAAATTTCTGCACTAGGCCTCAACAGACCAGATTAAAATTCAAAATAGAATCACCCATGCTGAAGTTCCCCATCACAAACCCAAACTAAATTGTCAGTTGACTGAGAAATCAGAGGAAAGAGATACAGCTATTTTCTCTAACAGGCCTGTTTAAATCTACAATCAGCATGATAACAAAGTTCCCTCTGCTTTAACCCTTATCCAGAGAAGGTGGCTTGAAGCAACCTGATATTAACAAATCAGTACTTTTTCTATTATCCTGTCTCCCTGTCTCCCCCTTATAAGAAAAGTAGCTTTGAAAGGATTAATATGCTGCTTGTTCTTTACTTCTCTGCTTTCTCCAGCCTTTCTCTATCTGTAAAGACAACGCTTTCAGCTCAGCTAATTGAACACTTTATTTTATGAGATGAAGTGATCTTTAAACTAAATTTGTGGCCGGGGGTGGTGGTTCAAGCCTGTAATCCCAGCACTTCGAGAGGCTGAGCGAGAGGACTGCTGCAGCTCAGGGGTTCGAGACCAGCCTGGGCAACTTGATGAGACCTTGTTTCTACAATAAATCAAAAAATAAGCCGGGCATGGTAGCATGTGCCTGTAGATCCAGCTAGTTGGAAGGCTGAGGTAGAAGGATCACCTGAGCACAGCAGATCGAGGCTGTGGAGGCCATGAGTGTGCCACTGTACTCCAGTCAGGGTGACAGAGTGAGATTCCAACTCAAAAAATAAAGTAAAATAGGATAAATTTGTTATAATTTTGTCTGTTGATAAATGTATTTTTTGTTTGTTTGTTGATTGGTTTTGAGTCAGAGTCTCACTCTATCACCCAGAATGGAGTGTAGTGACATGCACACGGCCACTGCAGCATCAGCCTGCTGGGCTCAGGCGATCCTTTCGCCTCAGCCTTCCAAGTAGCTGGAACTACAGGAATGCGTCATCATGCCCGGCTAATTTTTTTTATTTATAGTAGAGACAAGGTCTTGCCAAACTGCCCAGGCTGGTCTCGAACTCCTGTACTCAGGCAATCCTCTTGCCTGGGCCTCCCAAAGTGCTGGGATTACAGGCTTGAGCCGCAGCGCCTGGCTGTTTGTTTTTTGAGTCAAGGTCTCACTCTATTGTCCAGGATGCAGCGCAGTGGCACATTCACGGCTCACTGCAGCCTCCAACTCCTGGGCTCCAGTGATTCTCCTGCATCAACTGCTCAAGTAGCTGGGACTACAAGTGTGTGCCACTACACAGCTAATTTTTTTTCTTTTTTTTTTTAGTTGAAGTCTCACTCCGTCGCCCAGGCTGAAGTACAGTGGCAAGCTCACAGCCACTGCAGCCTTGACTTGCTGGGCTCAGGCGACCCTTCAGCCTCAACCTTCCAAGTAGCTGGAACTACAGGCATGCACTGCCACACCCAGCTAATTTTTTGATTTATTGTAGAGACGAAGGCTCGCCAAGTTGCCCGGGCTGGTCTGAAACCTGCGGGCTCAGGCAATCCACTCACTTCGGCCTCCCAAAGTGCTGGGATTACAGGCTGAGCCACTGATCCCAGATACTTTTTTTTTTTTTTTTTGAGTTGCAGTCTTACTCTGTTGCCCAGGCTGGAGTGCAATGGCACGCTCACGACCACCGCAACCTCAACTGCTGGGCTCAGGTGATCCTTCCGCCTCAGTCTTCCAAGTAGCTGGAACTACAGGTGCGTACCACCATGCTCAGCTAATTTTTTTATTTATTGTAGAGACGAGGTCTCACCAAGTTGCCCAGGCTGGTCTCAAATCCATGGGTTCAGGCAATTCTCAAATTGCCTGGGATTATAGGCATGAGCCACTGCGCCCAGCCTAATTTTCTTTTTTTAAGACAAGATCTCACTCAAAGTAAGGCGTGGTGGCTCACACCTGTAATCCCAGCACTATGGGAGGCTGTGGCAGGAGGACTGCTTGGGTCTAGGAGTTCAACACCAGTCTGGGGAACACAGCGAGACCTCGTCTCTATGAAAAATAAAAAAATAAGCAGTTAGTGGGGAAAAAAAAAAAAAGAAAAAGAAAAAGAAAAAAATAAGCCAAGCGTGGGGGTATGTGCCTGTAGTCTCAGCTACTCAGAATGCTGAGCTGGAAGGATTGTCTGAGCCCAGTAGGTGGAGTCTGTCATAAGTCATGATCATTATGATTATGCTACTGCACTCCAGCATAGCCTCAAACTACTAGGCTCAAATGATCCTCCTGCCTCAGCCTTCCAAGTAGCTGCACTCCAGTCTGAGCGACAGAGTTAGACTCCAACTCAAAAAAAAAAAAATCAAATAATAATAATAATAATAGACTTGTTACATTACAGAATATCTATACACATGTAATATATTCAGCTATTTTATTTTTTATTCAGCTATTTTAAAAAGGAACCAGTGCTCCTTATGTACTGACATGGAAAAATCTCTAGTTTGTGTGTGTGTGTGTGTGTGTGTGTGTGTGTGTGTGTGTGTGTGTACATATATATATGGCCAGGAACATACATATATGTATCTCTCGTCCTAAAGATTTTTTGACCTCATGGTTTTTTTGGTTTGTTTGTTTTGTTTTTTATTTTTATTTTTATTTTTTGAGTTGGAGTCTTACTCAGTCGCCCAGACTGGAGTGCAGTGGCCGCTCCTGGCCACTGCAGCCTCGACCTGCTGGGCTCCGGCGATCCTTCCGCCTAAGCCTTCCAAGTAGCTGGAACTACAGGCGCGCGCTACCACACCCGGCTAATTTTTTTGATTTATTGTAGAGATGAGGTCTTGCCAAGTTGCCCAGGTGGATCTTGAACCCGCGGGCTCAGGCAATCCACTCATCCTCAGCCTCCCAAAGCGTGGGATTACAGGCTGAGCCACCGAGCCTGGCTTTTCACGGTTTTTAAAAATTTAACTCTCTAGTCACTGACTTTAAATTAACTCATATAAATGAACACCAATGCTTAAATTGCCCCTGTGTTTATATTTAACTTTAAATGATCATGTGAAGCCAATTTATACATATTTTTTGGAATTAAATGTCATGAGAATTTATATGAAAATTTGTCAAGAACAAATTTGCCTCTCCACCCTGAAGTATTTGCATGCAACCAGGTCATTGTCAGTTGATGGTATTATGGTTTTTTGTTTAAAGCATTTAATTAATAGAAAAAATTGTTCTGTAATAAACATCTACTTTCACATACATACACACAAAAAGTCATTCCACTCAAGTGCTGGGCTTTTTTTTTTGAGTTGGAGTCTCACTTTGTCACCCAGTCTGGAGGGCGGTGGCATGCTCCCGGCCACCGCAGCCTCGACCTGCTGGGCTCAGGCGATTCTTCCGCCTCAGCTTTCCAAGTAGCCGGAACTACAGGCTCGTGCTACCACTTTTTTATTTTTATTTTTTTTATTTGAAGTCTCACTCATCACCCAGGCTGGAGTGCAGTGGCATACTCACGGCCACTCCCAGTGTTGACCTGCTGGGCTCTGACGATCCTTCCATCTCACCCTTCCAAGTAGCCAGAACTACAGGCGTGCACTAACATGCCCAGCTAATTTTTTATTTATTGTAGAGACAAGATTTCACCAAGTTGCCCAGGCTGGTCTCAAACCCCTGGACTCAGGCAATGCTCTTGCTTCAGCCTCCCAAAGTGCTGGGATAACAGGCTTGTGCTACCATGCCCAGCCTGCTAGGCTCTTAAAAAAAAAAAAAGAAATTTTTTTTAAAGATTAAAAAAGGCCAAGCTCAGTGGTTTAGCCTGTAATCCCAGCACATTGGAAGGCTGAGGTGAGTGGATTGCCTGAGCCCATGGGTTTGAGACCAGCCCGGGCAATATGGTGAGACCTGGTCTCTACAATAAAAAAAAAAATAGCCTGGCGTGGGAGTGCATGCCTGTAATTCTGGCTACTTGGAAGGCTGAGGTGGAAGTATCACTGGAGCCCAGCAGGTCGACGCTGGGGTGGCTGTGAGCGTGCCACTACACTCCAGCCTGGGCTACGGAGTGAGACTCCAACTACTCAGCCTGTAATCCCAGTACTCAGCCTGTAATCCCAGCACTTTGGGAAGCCAAGGCAAGTGGATTGCCTGAGCCCACAGATTCAAGACCAGCCTGGGCTAATTGATGAGACCTAGTCTCTACAATAAAATAAAATAAAAAATAGCTGGGTGTGGTAGCATGTGTCTGTAGTTCCAACTACCTGGAAGGCTGAGGCGGAAGGATCGCTGGAGCCCAGCAGATCGACGCTGGGGTGGCCGTGAATGTGCCACTGCACTCCAGCCTGGGCGAAGGAGTGAGACTCCAACTCAAAAAAAAAATTAGGTAGACATAGAGTTTCATGTCTGTAATCCTGGAACTTTGGGAGACTGAGGTGGGAGGGTTGCTTGAGACCAGGAGTTTGAGACCAGCCTGGGCAATACAGTGAGAGTCCAGTCTCTACAAATAATAAAATAAAATAAGGCCAGGCACAGTGGCTCATGCCAGCACTTTGGGAGGTGGAAGTGAGAGGACTGTCTGAGCCCAGTGGTTCAAGACCAGGCTGAATAACACAGCAAGACCTCGTCTGTACAATTAAAAAAAAAAATTACCCAGATGTGGTGGCACGTGCCTGTGGTCCCAGTTACTTGGAAGGCTGAAGCGGAAGGATCACCTGAGCCCAGTGGGTCAAGGCTGTGGTAGCTGTGAGCATGTCACTGTACTCTAGCTTGGGTGATAGAGTGGGACTCCGACTAAAAAAAAATTTTTTTTATTGCCTTTCTAGACCCTGGAATGGCCATGTGCTCTTTGAGCTACAGCTGCCATCATGCTTCCTGGCTTTGGCCCCTTCCTCCACCTTGGGGAGGTGAATCTTCTCTCTCCCTTCTCTTTCTTTTTCTTTCTTTTTTTTTTTTTTGAGTTGGAGTCTCACTGTCGCCCAGACTGGAGTGCAGTGGCCGCTCCTGACCACCGCAGCCTCAACCTGCTGGGCTCCAGTGATCCTTCTGCCTCAGCCTTCCAAGTAGCTGGAACTACAGGCGCGTGCTACCACGCCAGGCTAATTTTTGATTTATTGTAGAGATGAGGTCTCGCCAAGTTGCCTAGGCAGGTCTCGAACCTGCAGGCTCGGGCAATCCGCTCATCTCGGCCTCCCAAAGCACAGGATTGCAGGCTGAGCCACCAAGCTCAGCCCCTCTTTCTTTTTCTAATTTACTTTTAAATAAACTATATTTTCTAATCTATAAATTTTTAAAAAAATAAATATTTTAAAAATAGCCTGGTATAGTGGGAAAATCACTTGAGCCCAGAAGTTCAAGGATGCAGTGAGGTATGATAGTGCCACTGCACTCTAACCTGGGCAACAGGAAGACTTTGTCTCTAAATAAAATAAAATCTCTCCTTCTTTCCTCATTCACTGGAGATCTACTCCAGCAGAATTAATAGCCAAGAGTCACACAAGCTGAGGATGCAGCCACTCATACCCGGTCAATGTGTGTGACATTCCGGATCCCAAAGGCAATGGTGTAAATATCAAACTTGTCATCATCAAAGGGCAGTTCTTCAGCATCTCCCAGTACCCATGCAAGTCCTGAAAGAGAAAAAATCAGTTCTGGGTCTCAGATTGGGTAGCTCTTTCCTGAACCCTGTGAATTTATTTCGTGAAAAGCACTGTTTTTGTTTGTGTTTTGAGTTGGAGTCTTACTCTGTCGTTTAGCTGGAGTGCAGTGGCATGCTCACGGCCACTGCAGTCTCGACTCGCTGGGCTTAGGTGATCCTTCTGCCTCAGCCTTCCAAGCAGCTGGAACTACAGGTATGCGCTACCACACTGGCTTATTTTTTGCCTTATTTAGAGATGAAGGCTCACCAAGTTGCCCAGGCTGGTCTGGAACCCCTGGGCTCAGCCAATCATCCACCTCAGCCTCCCAAATTGCTGGGATTACAGGCTGAGTCACTGCCCCCAGCCCAAAGCACTGTTTTTAAGAGCTAGGTCCTAGGGTTACGCTGTCTGGGTTCTAATACCATTTTTACCATTTAGCTGTAAATTCTTGAATTAACTACTTTGTCTCAGTTTCTTCATCTGTAAAATGGAGTCAATATAACACCTACTTCACAGTTATTAGAAATATAAAATGAGTTATTCTAAGTACAGAATTTTGCATAGTTACATCGGTTCTATTGGGGTCATAAAGAATCAGTGTCAGGCTGGGTGTGGTGGCTCAAGCCTATAATCCCAGCACTTTGGGAGGCTGAGGTAAGAGAACTGCCTGAGCCCAGGGGTTCAAGATCAGCCTTGGCAACTTGATGAGACCCTGTTTACAATAAATCAAGAAAAATTAGCCTGGCATAATGGCGCACACCTGTAGTCCCAGCTGCTTAGAAAGCTGAGGCAGAAGGATTACCTGAGCCCAGCAGCTTGAGACTGTGGTGGCGGTGAGCATGCCACTGCACTCCAGCCTGGGTGACAGAGTGAGATGAGACTCCAACTCAAAAAGAAAAAAGAAAAAAAAGAAAGTGTCCAGACCCCAAGCCAAGTAATGAATTCAGAAAACAGCCCAGGGCCTCCCTAGTAGGATAACTATGTCCTATAAGGATTCAGATTTGGCTTTAAAATTAGTCAGTCAGGCTGGGTGCAGTGGCTCACGTCTATAATCCCAGCACTTTGGGAGCCCACAGGTTCGAGACCAGCCTGGGCAACTTGACAAGACCTCATCTCTACAATAAATCAAAGAATTAGCTGGGTATAGTGGTGCATGCCTGTAGTTCCAGCTACTTGGAAGGCTGAGGCAGAAGGATTGCCTGAGACCAGCAGATTGAGGCTGCAGTGGCCATGAACATGCCACTGCACTCCAGTCTGGGTGACAGAGTAAGAATCCGATTCAAAAAAAAAAAGTTGCTTGTGCAATGTCACACAGATCGACTACAACTCAAGTAGTTTTATCCCAGAGCTTGTGTTCTTTTTTTTTTTTTGAGTTTGAGTCTTACTCTGTCACCCAGACTGCACCTAAGCCTCAACCTGCTGGGCTCCGGCGATCCTTCTGCCTCAGCCTTCCAAGTAGCTAGAACTACAGGCGTGCACTACCACGCCCGGCTAATTTTTGATTTATTGTAGAGATGAGGTCTCGCCAAGTTGCCCAGGCGGGTCTTGAACCTGCGGG
>NW_007260039.1:417391-423192 GCF_000164805.1 Carlito syrichta | reverse complement strand
GCGGGTTCAAGACCCGCCTGGGTAACTTGGTGAGACCTCATCTCTACAATAAATAAAAAATTAGCCGGGTGTAGTAGCGCGCGCCCGTCGTTCCAGCTACTGGAAGGCTGAGGTGAAAGGATTGCTGGAGCCCAGCAGGTCGAGGCTGCAGTGGCCGGGAGCGGCCACGGCACTCCAGTCTGGGCAACAGAGTGAGACTCCAACTCAAACAAACAAACAAACAAAGACATACAGTTAACCAGTTAAAGAAATTAAGGGAAAAAAGAAAGATCAATTGGTTATTGGTTATGTGAATCATGAAACATCCACATGGGAGAAATTAATAAAAACTAATGATTTATAGGAATTTTTTTTTTGAGTTGGAGTCTTACTCTGTCGCCCAGACTAGAGTGCAGTAGCCGCTCCCGGCCACCACAGCCTCGACCTGCTGGGCTCCGGCAGTCCTTCTGCCTCAGCCTTCCAAGTAGATGGAACTACAGGCGCGCGCTACCACACCTGGCTAATTTTTTAATTTATTGTAGAGATGAGGTCTCACCAAGTTGCCCAGGTGGGTCTTGAACCCTCAGGCAATCCACTCACCTCAGCCTCCCAAGGCACGGGATTATAGGCTGAGTCACTGAGCCTGGCTGATTTCTAGGAATTTTTAATGACATAAAAAATCTTTTGATACAATAGTGAATTAAAGTGGGATACTAAATTGGATATATAAGATGTTCTCAGTTTTATAAAAAGGAAATAATTAGGAAAAATATAAGGAAGGAAGGAAACATTAAAATACTGAGGTGCAGCTGGGTGCAGTAGCGCATATCTATAATCCCAGCACTTTGGGAGGCAGAGGCAAGAGGATTGCCTGAGTCCAGGGGTTCGAGATTAGCCTGGACAACTTGGCGAGACCTCATCTCTACAATAAGTAAAATAATTGCCGGGCTCGGTGGCTCAGCCTGTAATCCCACACCTTTGGGAGACTGAGGTGAGTGGACTGCCTGAGCCCGCGGGTTTGAGACCCGCCTGGGCAACTTGGCGAGACCTCATCTCTACAATAAATCAAAAAAAAAAAATTATCCAGGCATGGTAGTGCGCACCTGTAGTTCCAGCTACTTGGAAGGCTGAGGCGGAAGGATCGCCGGAGCCCAGCAGGTCGAGGCTGCGGTGGTTGGGAGTGGCCATTGTACTCCAGTCTGGGCAACCGAGTGAGACTCCAACTCAAAAAATAAAAAAAAGAATTAACCAAGTGTTGTGGTACGTGCCTGTGGTTCCAGTTACTTAGAAGGCTGAGGTAGAAGGATCACCTTAGCCCAACAGATTGAGGCTGCAGTGGCTGTGAGCCTGCCATTGCACTCTAGCATGGGTGACAGTGTGAGAATCCTACTAAAAAAAACAAACAAACCCCAAAAAACAAAAAAACTGAGGAACATCTCTGGATGTTGGAACTATGGGTAACATTCACTTTCTTGTTGACACTTTTCCAAAAATTCTCTCAAATATATCACTTTTATAATTTGTCAAAAAATATATATGTAAATATACATGTAAGTTCCAGCCCTTCCAGATTTCATTTGGGGAGGAAGTGCTACATATAAAATATAAATAAAAACACATATAAACACTTTTTTTTTGAAAGCTGGATTTATTGAGAGGACCCAAGGGGGTTGCTCATAAAATGCTTAAACATTTACATTTATTAAATAATTTCTAGATCCTTCTACTTAGTTTCAACTTTTTTTCATTATATTTTTTACAAAAGCATTATTATTGGAGATTGATAACAGGAGGCAAGATAAAGAAAACTGTACTGTGCAGCACTTAATTCCTATGCAAGTGCGTTTGTCATGGTGGTTAGGAGAGCTCAAAGGGCAAGCTATGCTATGGAAGAGATGATTCCAGAAATGGAGCATTGCCCATCCTTTCGATCTCTTTGTTCTCCATTCTTTACGGCAGGCAGAGCACCAGAGAGAAGGGAAACACGTTTGTCAGCAGGAGTAAGGAGTCATAGTGCCTTTGTCTAAAAACACTACAGAATGTCTGCCTTCTGATCAGTGTTAATGGCAACAAAAGAGCCCTTCATCTTGAGGGCCAAGTGGGCTGTGGTTCCTCTAGGCAGTTTCTTCTGGGGGTGGGAAGAGGAGGAAGAAGAAGAATTGAGCTAAAGTAACAATAGGCACTCATGGTGGGGAAGGAGGAGAGATATGTTGATGTTGAGTTGGGCGACTTTCTTTTCTTTATTGTGTACCACTGTCTTGCACAGTAGCTGTCTGCAGTGCCTGGCCAGCTTGGAAGAGGGCAGTGCTCTGGCTCTGAAAGCCTCGGCCAACAAGGTACAGCTGCCAGAATCATTAATTTTACTAGAAAAAATGGGAAGAAAACAAGTATTTTATTTTAATTATTTTGGAGACACAGTCTCACTCTGCTGCCCAGTTTGGAGAGCAGTGGTGCAATTATGGCTCACTGCAGTCTCAGTCTTCTGGGCTCAAGCCATCTTCCTACCTCAGCAGATGGAACTATGGATGTGTGTCACCATGCCTGGTTAAGTTTTGTATTTTTATTTTTTGTAGAGTGGGGTATGTTTCTCAGGCTGGTCTTGAACTCCTGGTCTCAAGTGATCTTCATGCTTGGATTATAGGCGTAAGCCACCATGCCAAGCTGGGAAACAAGTATTTTTTAAAAAAACAGAAAGTCAGTGGGGTGTGGTATTCAAGCCTGTAATCCCAGCACTTTGGGAAGCCGAGGTGAGAGGACTGCCTGAGCCCAGGGGTTCCAGACCAGCCTGGGCAACCTGGTAAGAACTCATCTCTACAATATATCAGACAATTAGCCAGGCATGGTAGCGCACACCTGTAGTTCCGGCTATTTGGAAGGCTGAGGTGGAAGGATTGTCTGAGCCTAGCAGGTTGATGCTGGGGTGGCCGCGAGCATGCCACTGTAGTCCAGCCTGGGTGACAGAGTGAGACTCTGACTCAAAAAAAAGCAGAAAGTCAAATGTAAAATTCACATTTTTAAAGCTAACTTGAGGTGGCCACCTAGAGTTATACAGTCACTTGCCTATCCACCACTGCTATCTACTGTGGTACGGAAGTGTGAGAATTATGGTTCACAGATGCTTCTTCAACTATATCAGTTAGGTCCTCTAAAAAACAGATGCTGAGATGGTGGAAGATGTGCAAAATGTTTTGAGGGGATGGTCAACACTTGGAAAAGATAAAAGGAAGAGGAAGAAAGACTGAGCAGAAAAAGTCTTTAGACCTCAACTTAGATCTGAGAAAGCCTCAGCCTACCCAAAAAGGATCTCTGGAACAAAGGCTAGCTGTTAGAGTCCTGCCTGGGAAATGTCCAGGCCCTAGTAGCCCCACAGTGCTTGGTCAACGGCTGGAAGCTGCCAAGAAAAATCCTGGCTCCCTTGGAAGCTGAGGCAGGGGATGTGGGTACTAACTGCGTGGGTACTAACTGCGCTCCTATGGCTCAAGGGTAAGTTCTTTCTTTACAAGAGATCAGAGCTCCAGATGCATATCAATCAACACATTATAGTACTGATAGAATGGAATGACTCAAGCATGGCAATGATACACCAAGGTCATCCTGGAGCTATTGAGAATTGAAACCAACACTTGTGTTTCAGGGTCCAAGAGCTGAGACTGGAAGATTCTGCTCCAATTTGGGATCTGTTATTTAAAAGTTGTTTGCCTATGATAAAATTCTTGACTTCTTTGGGCTTTGGTGATCTCTCCTGTCACACAGAGCTCATAATCTAGCTCAATAGGTTGCTGAAATAATGTATATAACACAACATAAATTAGACTCAGCCACACAAATTATCTTCAAATCCTGTCCATCTGTAAGTTTCTGAAAGCTGGAAAATAAAGTATGTTGACACTTACACACTCCATTTAATTATTTTATTTTTAATTTTAATTTTTTTTGAGTCGGAGTCTCATTCTGTCACCCAGGCTGAAGTGCAGAGGCACGCTGCTCACAGCCACCACAGCCTCGACCCACTGGGCTCTGCCTCAGACTTCCAGGTAGTTGGAACCACAGATATGCACCACCACACTTGGCTAATTTTTAAATTTATTGTAGAGATGAGGTCTCGTCATGTTGCTCAGGCTGGTCTCGAACCCTTGAGCTCAGGCAATCCTCTTGCCTCTCCTCCCAAAGTGCTGGGTTTACAGGCTTGAGCCGCGCCTGGCCTATTTTTATGTTTTTCTAATTTATTTTATTTTAAAGGATTCAGGATTAGGAATACAAGTGGTCATTGCACAGGTAAAGTTAGGGCCTCCCTTTGGCCTCCACTTTGCCTGATTTGAGAGCAGGTATCATTATTAATGTTAAGTGCTCCCCCATTCCCCTGGCAGTTTCCAGTTACTGCCAATTCCTTTTATTTATATATATATATAAATATATATAAATACATATATATGTATAAATTTTTTTTTTGAGTTGGAGTCTCACTCTGTTGCTCAGGCTGGAGTGCAGTGGCACACACATGGCCACCCCAGCATCAACCTGCTGGGCTCCAGCGATCCTTCCACCTCAGCCTTCAAAGTAGCCGGAACTACAGGTGCGTGCTACCATGCCCAGCTAATTTTTTTTATTTATTGGTAGAGACAAGGTCTTGCCAAGTTGCCCAGGCTGGTCTTGAACCACGCGGGCTGAGGCAGTCCACTCACCTCAGCCTCCCAAAGTGCTGGGATTACAGATTACAGGCTCAGCCACCGAGCCTCGCCATATACATAATATTATAGTAAATGTGCAGGGTCCACGTATGAGTGAGTACATGTGGTACTCAGTTTTTTGTTTCTGTGATAAATTGCTGAGTATTATTGACTCCAATTTCATCCAAGTTGCTGAAAAAATGCTCAGCCTCACTAATCATCAGAAAAGTGCAAATCAAAATCACACTGAGATACCACCTAACTCCAATAAGAGTAGTCACCATTAATTAATACACCAAAAAAAACAACAGATGCTGGCGAGGATGCGGAGAAAAGGAATTCTTCTACACTGTTGGTAGGAATGCAAACTAGTTCAACTCTATGGAAAACAGTGTGGTAATTCCTAAAAGAACTAGAAATTGATCTTCCGTATGACACAGCAATCTTCCTATTGGAAATATACCCGGAGGAACTTAAATCACTCTACAAAAAAGATACTTGCACATGCATGTTTATTGCAGCACTATTCACAATAGCAAAAACATGGAACCAACTGTGCTGCCCATTAAAACAGGACTGGATAAAAAAAATGTTGTTCATATATACGATGAAATATTACACAGCCATAAAGAACACTCCTTCTAATTCTATAAACATACAAACATTTCACCTGTGTCTTCTATCTGTAGGACTCACCAGCTTTGTGTCCTTGTGCAATGGCTTTCTTCTTTCCAACCTTCAGCATCTCCTTGTTGATGTCACAGACCATGACATGGGAACCGCCCAAGGAATCCTCTTCATTCTGGTACTTTTTGGCAATTTCTTCCCAGGATAAATTTTGTTGGGCCCTTAACTGCCTCTTCTTCTTTCTCTGTTGCTGAGCCTGAACATAATTAAGGAACCGGAATGCAATGTCACCTGTGGGAAGTCAAATGGGAAGAAAGATACAGACACAAACAAAAACAAAAATGGAAGAAACAGCATCTCCCAAACCCGAAAGGAGCAAAAAAGATACAGGAGTGGATAAGCATATAAAAACAGAAGTGGAGCCGGGCTCAGCGGCTCAGCCTGTAATCCTGCGCCTTTGGGAGGCTAAGGTGAGTGGATTCCCTGAGCCCGCGGGTTCGAGACCCACCTGGGCAGCGAGACCTCATC
>NW_007260039.1:416898-417371 GCF_000164805.1 Carlito syrichta | reverse complement strand
GACCTCATCTCTACAATAAATAAAAAAATCAGCTGGGCGTGGTAGTGCATGCCTGTAATTCCGGCTACTTGGATGGCTGAGGTGGAAGGATAGCCGGAGCCTAGCAGTTCAAGGCTGCGGTGGCCGGGAGCGGCCACTGCACTCCAGTCTGGGCGACATAGTAAGACTCCAACTCAAAAACAAACGAACAAACAAACAAAAAACAGAAGTGTCTACTCACTTCAACACTTACTTTTTTTTTTTTTTTTTTGAGACTGGGTTTTACTATGTTGCCCAGGCGGACCTCAAACTCCTATACTCAAGCAATCTTTCCTGCCTCAGTCTCCTGAGTAGCTGGGATATAGGTATACCTAGTTAGTCTTTTTCTTTTCTTTTTTTTTTTTTTTTTTTGAGTTGGAGTTTCACTCTGTCGCCCAGACTGGAGTGCAGTGGCCGCTCCCGGCCACCGAAGCCTCGACCTGGTGGGCTCCGGA
>NW_007260039.1:414155-416300 GCF_000164805.1 Carlito syrichta | reverse complement strand
CAGGTCGAGGGTGCGGTGGCCAGGAGCGGCCACTGCACTCCAGTCTGGGCAACAGAGTGAAACTCCAAATCAAAAAATAATAATAATAATAATTTTTATAGGGTCATGAGCCCAGGAGTTCGGGGCTTACCTGGGAAACATAGCTAGACCTCTGTCTCAAAAATAATAAAACAATACTTTTTATAATAGTAACATAAATGTATAGTTACAAGCAATATTTCCCTGCCCCACAAGAGACTAAAATCAGAATGGATTCCTGAACTATCAATTACCTGGAAAAAAGTCAATCAATCAATCAAAATGGAGTGACCCACACTAACGTTCTAATTCACCAAACCTAAACAAAGTTGTTACTTGACCTATGAGAAATCAGGAGAAAAAGATCACAGCCGATTTCCCAAATAGGTCAGTTTAAATTTTCATTTGGCATGATAATAAAACTCCCTCTGTCTGAACCCTTACATAAAAAAGGTAGCTTAAAGTAACTTAATGTAAATATATCAATTATTTTTCAGTTGTTCTGTCTTTCTGACTCTGCCTCACAGGAAAGTAGCTCTGAAGTCAGGCATGGTAGCTCCCAGCACTTTGGAAAGCTGAAGCAGGAAAATTGTGTGAGCCCTGGAGTTTGAGACAAGCTGGTGAGACCTCAGCTCTACAAAAAGTAAAAATAAATAAATTAGCTGGGCACGGCAGCACACATCTGTAGTCCTTGCTACGTGGGAGGCTGAGGAGGGATGATTGCTTGTGCCCAGGAGTGATTGCACTACTGCACTCCAGCCTGGGAGACAGAGTGAGACCTTGTTTCAAGAAAATTTTTTTAAAAAGGAAGAAAAAGAAAAGTAGTTTTGAAAGGACTAACACACTCTTTGTTCATTCTTTCTTTCTTCAGCCTTCCTTTGTCTATAAAGTCAACCCCTTCGGCTCAGTGCATCAAAGCATGTATTCTATTTTATGGAATGGAGTGTTGTCTGATTCCAAAATGGTAAATAAAGTCAATTGGGGCCAGGTGCAGTGGCTCATGCCTATAATCCTAGCACTACAGGTGCGCACTACCATGCCCGACTAGTTTTTGATTTTATTGTAGAGATGAGGTCTCACCAAGTTGCCCAGGCAGGTCTCGAACCCGCGGGCTCAGGCAAACCACTCACCTCAGCCTCCCAAAATGCTGGGATTACAAGCTGAGCCACCGAGTCCGGCTTTTTTTTTTTTGAGTTGGAGTCCCACTCTGTTGTCCAGGCTGGACTGCAGTGGCACGTTAACGGCCACCGCAGCCTTGACATGCTGAGCTCAGGCAATCCTTCTGCCTCAGCCTGACAAGTAGCTGGAACCACTGATGCATGCCATCACACCTTGCTCATTTTTTTGATTTATTGTACAGATGCAGTCTCACCAAACTGTCCAGGCTGGTCTTGAGCAATGAAGCCCCCCTCGCCTATGCCTCCCAAAGTGCTGGGATTACAGACGTGAGCCACTGTGCCCAACTACTTACCTAATTTACAATAAAATCTTGCCTTTGGCATTTCTGCTTATCTGTATCTTCTATTTTTATATTGTCAAGACTGATAATATTATATTTGTTTGTAGTATAGCAATAATTAAGTCTTCCATGCTTTGTTGATTATTTGAGTTTAAAAACTGAAAAAAAAAAAAGTGTTAGACTGGGCTCGGTGGCTCAACCTGTAATCCCAGCACTTTGGGAGCCAGCGGGTTTGAGATCAGCCTGAGCAACTTGGCAAGACCTCATCTCTGCAATAAATCAAAAATTAGCTGGGAGTGGTAGCGCATCTATAGTTCCAGCTGCTTGGAGGGCTGAGGCAGAAGGATCGCTGGAGTCCAGCAGGTCAACGCTGGGGTGGCCGTGAGCATGTGTGCCACTGCATTCCAGCCTGGGCAAAGGAGTGAGACTCTGACTCAAAAAAAAAAAGAAAAAAGAAGAATCACATTTCCTTTCTTTTTTTTTTTGAGTTGGAGTTTTACTCCGTCGCCCAGACTGGAGTGCAGTGGCCGCTCCCGGCCACCGTAGCCTCTACCCACTGGGCTCCGGCGATCCTTCTGACTCAGCCTTCGGAGTAGCCGGAATTACAGGCGTGTGCTACCATGTCCAGCTAATTTTTTGATTTATTGTAGAGATGAGGTCTCGCCAAG
>NW_007260039.1:413456-413846 GCF_000164805.1 Carlito syrichta | reverse complement strand
TGGCCACTCCCGGCCACCGCAGCCTTGACCTGCTGGGCTCCAGCGATCCTTCTGCCTCAGCCTTCCAAGTAGCCGGAATTACAGGCATGTCCTACCACACCTGGCTGATTTTTTGATCTATTTTAGATGAGGTCTTGCTGCCCAGGTGGCTCTATAATGCAGTTTCCTTGTCTTCATTTTTCTTATACTATTTGCAAGAAATATATCCTTAAGCTTTTGCAGTCTCTCCATTCAATTAGATATCTCCTGTCACTTTTTTTTACATATTTCTATATATTAATATGCACTCACATAAATTATCTTCCTGCCGGGCTCGGTGGCTCAGCCTGTAATCCTACGCCTTTGGGAGGCTGAGGTGAGTGGATTGCCTGAGCCCGCGGGTTCAAGACC
>NW_007260039.1:412144-413436 GCF_000164805.1 Carlito syrichta | reverse complement strand
TTGAATGCTATAATAAACAGATTCTACTTTTTGTTCACAAGAAAATCTTAAAGAGAATTTTATGTTTGACTACAAAAAGTATGTAAATAAGTTATAAATATTAAAGGTGTTTCTGCTGCATTCTCCGGCCAAAAGTAAGAAATAAAAAAGTCAATAATGAAAAGTTAAACTGCCAGGCTCGGTGGCTCAGCCTGTAATCCCATGCCTTTAGGAGACTGAGGTGAGTGGATTGCCTGAGCCCATGGGTTCGAGACCCGCCTGGGCCACTTGGCAAGACTTCATCTCTACAGTAAATAAAAAAATTAGCCAGGCATGGTAGCGCGCACCTGTAGTTCCAGCTACTCGGAAGGCTGAGGTGGAAGGATCGCCGGAGCCCAGCAGGTCGAGGCTGCGGTGACCGGGAGTGACCACTGCACTCCAGTTTGGATGACAGAGTGAGACTCCAACTCAAAAACAAAAAGAAAAAAAAAGAAATTATCTTCCTACTTCAGTCTGCCAAATAGCTGGGACTACAGGAGAGCACGACCATACCTGGATAATTTTTAACATGTTTTTGTAGAGATAGGGTTCTCACTATGTTGTTCAGGCTAGTCTTGAACTGGGTTCAAGTGATCCTTCCACCTCAGACTTCCAAAATGCTGGGATTACATGCCTGAGCCACTGTGCCTCGCTCGCTCTAGGCTTTCCTTATTCTTTTTTTTTTTTAGTCAGTCTCACTCTGTTGCCCAGACCGGAGTACAGTGGTATGCTCAGGGCCACTGCAGACTTGAACTGCTGAGCTCAGGTGACCCTTCCACCTCAGTTTTCCAAGCTGCTGGAACTACAGGAACGCATCACCATGCCCACCTAATTTTTTGATTTATTGTAGAGATGAGGTTTTGCCAAGTTGCCCAGGCTGGTCTCGAGCCCATGGGCTCAGGCAGTCCTCTCAACTCTGCCTCACAAAGTGCTGGGATTATAGGTATGAGCTGCTGTGTGCGGCTTTAAATAGCGATATATGACTGGGCACGGTGGCTCAGCCTGTAATCTCAGTACTCTGGGAGGCCGAGGCACGAGGATTGCCCGAGACGGGGGTTTAAGACCACGCTGGGCAACTAGGTGAGACCTTGTCTTTACAATAAATCACACACACACAAAAACTAGCCGGGCGTGGTGGCATGCATCTGTAGTTCGTTACTTGGAAGGCTGAGGCAGAAGGATCACCTAAGCCTAGCAGCTTGAGGCTGCGGTGGCTGTGAGCATGCCACTACATTCCAGCCTTGGTGACAAGAGTGAGAATCCAGCTCAAAAAA
>NW_007260039.1:408761-411860 GCF_000164805.1 Carlito syrichta | reverse complement strand
TTATTGTAGAGATGAGGTCTCACATGCCTAGGCGGGTCTCGAACCCGCGGGCTCAGGCAATCCACTCACCTCAGCCTCCCAAAGGCATGAGATTACAGGCTGAGCCACCGAGCCCAGCAATTTTTTTTTTTTAAGTCGGAATCTCACTCTGTCGCTCAGGCTGTAGTGCAGTGGCACGCTCACGGTCACTGCAGCTTCGACCTGCTGGCTTAGATGATTCTTCTACTTCAGCCTTCCAAGTAGCTGAGACTACACGCACGTGCCACCAGCCTGGCTAATTTTTTTATTGATTGTAGAGTTGAGGTATTGCCAAGTTGGCCAGGCTGGTCTCAATACCGTGGGCTCAGGTAATCCTCTCATCTCGGCCTCCCAAAGTGCTGGGATTATAGGTGTGAGCCATCGCACCCAGCCAATGCACCCTAATTTAAAGCCATGTCTTTACTGAGAAGAATTAGGTTATTTCAAATTTTTCACTTTTATTAATATGGTACAATAAGCATATTTGTTGCTATATCATTGTGCAAGTTTTTATTTTGAGTACATACTTAGAAATGAAAATGTTGGATCCTACACTATATGCCTTTTAGATTCTGATAGATTCAGTCCTCCATGGAGCAGAGTCTTATTGACCTCTGGGCTTCCATTTAATAGAGGACCACACCAACAGAGCCATGCATAAACATGTTTCAACTATGGAGATTATTCTGTTGTAACTTATTATTATACATTATTCCACTGTTATAAATCATCACATTATAACACCACATTATACATTATTAGAATATAATTTAATATGTACAATGACATTACCAGGCTACATTTTAGAAAGACATGACATTTCTCTTCTCCCCAAATGCCCAGTGTGCAAGTAATAAAAAACCATACACAAACAATTATGCTTTTGATACCTGATTTGATAGTGGATTAGGCAGAAAAAACTGCCTAGAAAGTTTATTTAATATGATAAAAGAGCCTTCCCCCAAAAGAGGGAAAGTGAGTTCAAGGTTAACCAGAAGATAAAATAGTCATTTAATTAATTAATGAATTATTTTTTTAAAAATTTTTTATTTTTTGAGTTGAAGTCTCTCTGTCACCCAGGTTGGAGTGCAGTGGCACACTCATGGCCAATGCAGCCTTGACTTGCTGGGCTCAAGCGATCCTCTGCCACAGTCTTCCAGGCAGCTGGAACCACAGGCATGTGCCACCATGCCTGGCTAATTTTTTGATTTATTGTAGAGATGAGGTCTCGCAGTGTTGCTCAAGCTGGTCTCAAACCCCTGAGCTCAGGCAATCCTTCCACCTCAGCTTCCCAAAGTGCTGGGATTACCAGCATGAGATACTGCACCCAGCAAAATAGTCATTTAGTTGGAAAATGTCAATAGTCAAAAACTGATGTTTTTCCAAATTTTATAAATTCTTTGTATTTTAGAAAAGTGACTAGAACAAAGCTGATATTCTATGCTTTTGATTGGTATTCAGTCAAAAATAAAAGTGCATATTTGTCTCAGAAGTTAGTATATTGATTTTCAGTTACCATCATCAGCCTGATAGCAGTTGAGTTAGCCCATTACAAAAGCCAACTTCTGTAAAAACTGCTCAATGGGCCAAGAGCAGTGGCTCATTCCTGTAATCCCAGCACTTTGAGAGGCCAAGGTAGTAGGATTGATTGAGCCCAGGTGTTTGAGATGAGCCTTGGCAATATAGCAAGACCCTATTTCCTCAAAAAAATCACGAAAAATAAAATTAGCTAGGCATGGTAGAGTTTACTCAGGAGGTGAGAAGAAAGCTCAAGACTAGGAGTTCAAAGCTACAGTGATTTAGGATTGTGCTACTGCACTCTAGTCTGGTCAATACAGTAAGAACTTGTCTCTTAAAAAAAAAAAAAGCCAGGCTCAGTGGCACAGCCTGTAATCCTGCGCCTTGGAAGGGCAAGGTGAGTGAATTGCCTGAGCCCATAGGTTTGAGACCCACCTGGGCAACTTGGCGAGACCTCATCTCTATAATAAATCAAAAAAATTAGCTGGGCGTGGTAGTGCACGCCTGTAGTTCCAGCTACTTGGAAGGCTGAGGCGGAAGGATCGCTGAGGCCCAGCAGGTCAAGGCTGTGGTGGCCGGAAGCGTGCTACTGCACTCCAGTCTGGGAGACAGAGTTGAGACTCCAAAAAAAAAAAAAAAAAAAAAAAAAAAAGCTTAATGGTACCCAAGGATACCAAACTTGACCTTTTGACATTACCTGTGCCTCCAGCAACATCTAGCAGCTTGGTGCCTGGAATGGGGCGCATCTTTGAGAGCAGCAAATCCTTCCAAACACGATGGATACCAAGACTCATCACATCATTCATCACATCATACTTCTTGGCCACACTTTCAAACACCTGGTAGACTGATGTGGAAGAAACACCCACAATTGTGCTATTAACAGGATAAACTTGGAAAAATCTTAAATGAAAAAAGAAAACGCTTTTTCCCCTTGAAATCGCCTGTCTTTGCAGGGTAAAGCTAACCAATAATGCTTGATGACCAATCTACACTTTAACATTACTTCTTTTTTATTTTTTGAGTTGGAGTCTCACTCTGTCACTCAGACTGGAGTGCAATGGCTGCTCCCGGCCACCGCAGCCTCGACCTGCTGGGCTCTGGTGATCCTTCCGCCTCAGCCTTCCAAGTAGCTGGAACTATAGGCGCTTGCTACCATGCACAGCTAATTTTTGATTTATTGTAGAAACGAGGTCTCGCCAAGTTGCCCAGGCAGGTCTCGAACCCACAGGCTCAGGCAATCCACTCACCTTGGCCTCCCAAAGCACTGGGATTACAGGCTGAGCCACCGAACCCGGCCAACACTACTTCTTTAAAACGAGATTTGCCGGAGTGGTGGCTCACGCCTGTAATCCCAACACTTTGAGAGGGTGAGGTGGGAGGATCGTTAAATCCAGGAGTTTGAGACCAGCCTGGGAAAGACCTCATTTCTATTTATTTATTTATTTATTTTTGAGTTGGAGTCTCACTCTGTCACCCAGGCTGGAGGGCAGGCAGCCTCCACCTGCTGGGCTCCGGCGATCCTTCCGCCTCAGCCTTCCAAGTAGCTAGAACTACAGGCAT
>NW_007260039.1:406989-408466 GCF_000164805.1 Carlito syrichta | reverse complement strand
CAATAAATCAAAAAATTAGCCGGGCATGGTAGCGCACTCCGGTAGTTCCAGCTATTTGGAAGGCTGAGGGGGAAGGATCGCCAGAGCCCAGCAGGTCGAGGCTGCGGTGGCCGGGAGCGGCCACTGCACTCCAGTCTGGGCGACAGAGTGGGACGCCAACTCAAAAAAAAAAAAAAGAAAAAAAGAATTAGCCAGGTGTAATGGTATACACCTATGTTCCCAGCTAATCAGAAGGATAAGGCAGAAGGATTGCCTAAGCCCAGGAGGTTGAGGCTAAGGTAAGCCTTGATTTTGCCACTGCACTGCAGCCTGGGTGACAAAGTGAGACCCTGAGTAAAAATAAATAAATTTTAAAAGAGATTTAAAAAATATTTCATGTAGGAGGGCTAAGAAACAGTATTTTAATGTAAGAAACTAATTTTTTCTGCCCTCTTAGCTATCTTTATTTAGAACTATTACCTTGTAATAATGCTGTACACATACTCCGTACTAAATAGATGTCTGTTTCTTAAAATATAAAATGGGGGGAACTGAAATTTTTCTCATGGTTATAATAAAAGACAACAAAATCCCTTAGAAAGATATATGGTTAGTGGATGGGAAGACCTCAGCTTCTCTCTCCCTGCATTGCTGAGAACCTCAGATATAATTTTGTGGGTAGCTAGATGGCAAACTGTGAGTCAAAGCCAAGTCACACTGTATAGGGTCCCCATGAATCTTCTCCATAGGATAGAGACAGGCTGGCATCTGGGATAGGCGGAGAGAAAAAGTCCACCATTGAAGACATTCAGAGCCGGGCTTGGTGGCTCAGCCTGTAATCCTGCGCTTTGGGAGGCTGAGGTGAGTGGATTGCCTGAGCCCACGGGTTCGAGACCCGCCTGGGCAGCGAGACCTCATCTCTACAATAAATAAAAAAATCAGCCGGGTGTGGTAGCGCATGCCTGTAATTCTGGCTACTTGGAAGGCTGAGGCGGAAGGATCACCGGAGCCCAGCAGGTCGAGGCTGTGGTGGCCGGGAGTGGCCACTGCACTCCAGTCTGGGCGACAGAGTGAGACTCCCAACTCAAAAAAAAAAAAAAAAAAAAAAGACATTCAGAACAGTTTAAAATTACATTTACAATTAACTTCTTTGCACCTCAGTTTCTCTGCCCATAAGATGAGAATATCAGTGCCTGCTTCCTACCTCCTGCCATAAGGCTGAATTAGATAATGAAGGGGAGATGCTTTTAGTTCCTTAGATGAAATGTGCTGCATAGATGCAAAACATTATTGTCCTCTGCTGAATCAGACTATAGAGGCTCCTTTTTTTTTTTTGAATTGGAGTCTCACTTCATCACTCAGGCTGGAGTACAGTGGCACACTCACGGTCACCCCAGCATTGACCTGCTAGGCTCTGGCGATCCTTCTGCCTCAGCCTTCCAAGCATCTGGAACTACAGGCATGCGCTACCATGCCTGGCTAATTTTTTTTTTTTTTT
>NW_007260039.1:403121-406757 GCF_000164805.1 Carlito syrichta | reverse complement strand
GGCTCAGGCAATCCACTCACCTCAGCCTCCCAAAGGCGTGGGGTTACAGGCTGAGCCACCGAGCCCGGCTGCTAACTTTTAATTTATTGTAGAGACGAGGTCTCGCCAAGTTGCCCAGGCTGGTCTAGAACCTGCGGGCTCAGGCAATCCACTTGCTTTGGCCTCCCAAAGTGCTGGGATTACAGGCTGAGCCACCAAGCCTGGCCTCAGAGCCTCTTTTTAACTGAATCTTTGTTTATTTATTTATTTTTGAGTTGGAGTCTCACTTTGTCACCCAGACTGGAGTGCAGTGGCCGCTCCCGGCCACTGCAGTCTCGACCTGCTGGGCTCTGGCGATTCTTCTGCCTGTCTTCCAAGTAGCTGGAACTACAGGGGCGCGCTACCACGCCCAGCTAATTTTTGATTTATTGTAGAGATGAGATCTCGCCAAGTTGCCCAGGCGGGTCTCGAACCTGCGGGTTCAGGCAATCCACTCACCTCAGCCTCCCAAAGCGGTGGGATTATAGGCTGAGCCACCGAGCCCGGCTTAACTGAATCTAGCCCTGGCTGGAGTGCAGTGGCCTGATTATAGCTCACTGCAGCTTTGGATTCCTTGTCTCAAGTGATCCTCCTGCCTTAGCCTCCAGAGTGGCTAGGACTACAGGCTGTCTGATTTTTAAAAAAATTTTTTTTTTTTTTTGAGTTGGAGTCTCACTCTGTCGCCCAGACTGGAGTGTAGTGGCCGCTCCCGGCCACTGCAGTCTCGACCTGCTGGGCACCGGCGATCCTTCCACCTCAGCCTTCCAAGTAGCTTGAACTACAGGCGCGCACTACCACGCCCGGCTGTTTTTTTGATTTATTGTAGAGATGAGGTCTCGCCAAGTTGCCCAGGCAGGTCTCGAATTAAAAAATTTTTAAGAGAGAGTTTCACTATGTTGCCTAGGCTTTCTCCAACTCCTGGCCTCAAGCAGTCCTCCCACCTGAGCCTCCCCAAGTAGCGGGATCATAACTGAATCTTGAATGCCCATTTTCAATCTTGGGATCGCCAAGCTTGCTCTTTTCTTTTGAGCATCTTTTGGGGTATGTGAAGGACACTAAGGCTCAATCCACTGAGCATAAATACTCAGGCAATGCAGCACATGCCTAGACTACCAGTGACTTGGAAGGTTGAGGCAGGAAGTTGCTTAAGACTGGGAGTTTGAGGCTGCAGTGTGCTATGAGCACACCTGTGAAGAGCTACTGCACTCCAGCCTGGGAAATACAGCAAGACCCTGTTTCAAAAATAAATAAATAGTCCTTGCTTTGCATGGTTCCGATATGCATGAATTTCAGCTACTGTGGTTTAGTTAAGTAACACCAGTCCTCCAACATTACCATTCAAATACAACAATATATTAACTGTAACTGCACAAAATACAAACTTTACTAGTAGTTCTTCAGTCTGCAAATCACTATGTAAATAACAGATATGCAGCATGATCTGTGACCAATCATGTCACTTCTTTCACAGATTGTAGGTGGGTGGTCACTGTGCATTAGTTACTTAGTGGACATACAGACAGCAAATCATGACACTGTGTTGCTTCCTTATCTCAGTCATAAATCCATGGGGCATTACTGGATAAATGAAAGAGGAAATTTGGCAACAACAATGAAAATGTAGCAAAGAAAAGTGATTAACATTTTAAGTAAATTCTAATAGAATATTGGTAGAGTTACAGGAAAAATAGATGACCATGGGAATGTTGGCACTTCTGCCACTAGACTCTAGATATACAGCCAGAGGAACTTCATGAAGATGAACTTACTCTACAATCCCAGCACTTTGGGAGGCTGAGGTGAGAGGATTGCCTGAGCCCACGGGTTCAAGGCCAGCCTGGGCAACTTGGCGAGACCTCATCTCTACAATAAATCATAAAAATTAGCCAGGAGGGGGGGCACACACTTATAGTTCCAGGAAGTATATATCCTTGGAAGGCTGAGGCAGAAGGACCGCCTGAGTCCAACAGGTCAAGGCTGGGTGGCTGTGAGCATGCTACTGCACTCTAACCTAGAAGACAGCACGAGACTCTGATTCAAAAAAAAAAAAAAGGATGAACTGACAGAAATAAGAAAAGTGGTTGTGAAGAAAAGGTTGAAGATGTCCTAGAGGAAGTAATGCCAGCAAAAAAAAAAAAAAAATTTCACATTGAAGGAATTTTTAGAGATATTTCATGACACTGAAAACACAAGGGCCTTTCTCACTACCCAGCCAACTTGGTGGCTGCTCTTGGTTGGGGGCCGTCCTACACCTAAGGCAGGAAGATGATGGCTGCACAGAAGATGAAAAAGTCGCTGGAATCCATCAATTCTAGGATCTAACTCGTTATGAAAAGTGGAAAGTACCTGATGAGGTACAAGCAAACTCTGAAGATGATCTGACAAGGCAAACTGGTCACCCTCACCAACAACTGCCTGGCTTTGAGGAAATTGGAAATAAAGTATTATGCTATGTGGGCCAAAACTGGCAATAATATTGAATTGGGCACAGTATGCAGAAAATACTACAGAGAATGCACACTGGTTATCATTGATCCAGGTGATTCTGATATCATTAGAAGCATGCCACAACAGACTGGTGAAAAGTAAACCATGCAATATTTTCTTAATAAATTTGGCAGAGCTTGATTAAAAAAAGAAAAAAAGAGCCAGGCTCGGTGGCTCAGCCTGTAATCCCGCGCCTTTGGGAGGCTGAGGTGAGTGGATTGCCTGAGCCCGCGGGTTCGAGACCCGCCTGGGCAGCGAGACCTCATCTCTACAATAAATCAAAAAATCAGCCGGGCGTGGTAGCGCATGCCTGTAATTCCGGAAGGCTGAGGCGGAAGGCTGAGGCCGAAGGATCGCCAGAGTCCAGCGGGTCGAGGTTGTGGTGGCCGGGAGCGGCCACTGCACTCCAGTCAGGGCGACAGAGTGAGACTCCAACTCAAAAAAAAAAAAGAAAAAAAGAAAGAAAACACAAAGGATAAAATGTTAGGAGCTAGACAGCATGGTGGCTCAGTCTGTAATCCCAGCACTTTGGGAGGCCAAGGTGAGAGGACTGTCTGAGCTCGGGGGTTTGAGACCAGCCTGGGCAACTTGGTGAGACTGCGTCTCTACAATAAATCACAAAAATTAGCCAGGAATGGTGGCATGTGTCTGTAGTTCCAGTTACTTGGAAAACTGAGGCAAAAGGATTGCCTGAACCCAACAGGTCGAGGCTGGGTGGCCATGAACGTGCCACTGCAATCCAGCTTGGGCGTCAGAGTGAGACTCCAAATAAAAAAAAAATCCTATTGGATCTGATATAAGAAGGTAGCAGGCAGTGTTCAAACCACTCTTGGAAACTTTTATACAAAGAGAAAAAACAGTTTAATTATCAATGTTCCTAATTTTTATTAGAATTTTAGTTTAATTTTTAAAATTTAAAGTTAAAAATGTAAATACTCGAATTAAATCTAATTCTAAATTAGTGTCCTAAGCAAATATTACCTTTTTTTTTTTAACTTTTTTTTTTTTGAGTTGGAGTCTCACTCTGTCGCCCAGACTGGAATACAGTGGCCACTCCCGGCCACCGCAGCCTCAACCTGCTGGACTCCGACGATCCTTCCGCCTCAGCCTTCCAAGTAGCTGGAACTACAG
>NW_007260039.1:377391-402998 GCF_000164805.1 Carlito syrichta | reverse complement strand
GATTCTTTTTTGATTTATTGTAGAGATGAGGTCTCGCTGCCCAGGCGGGTCTTGAACCCGCGGTCTCAGGCAATCCACTCACCTCAGCCTCCCAAAGGCGTGGTATTACAGGCTGAGCCACTGAGCCTGGCTTTTTTTTTTTAACTTTTAAAAAATTGAGATGGCATCTCATTATGTTGTCCAGGCTGATCTTGAACTCCAGGCTTCAAGTGATCCTTTCATATTGGCCTCTCATAGTGCTAGGACTACTAGGTCTGTCCAAAGATTATCTTTTCTGTATATTTTCTTCATTTCCCTATACATTTGTAATTCATAGTAAGAGAATTTTGATGGTTAATAATTTTTTTTTTTTTTTGAGTCGGAGTCTCACTCTGTCACCCAGACTGGAGTGCAGTGGCTGCTCCCGGCCACCACAGCCGCGACCTGCTGGGCTCTGGTGATCCTTCAGCCTCAGCCTTCCGAGCAGCCGGATTACAGGCATGCGCTACCACGCCTGGCTAATTTTTTGATTTATTATAGAGATGAGGTCTCGCTGCCCAGGCAGTTCTCCAACCCGCGGGCTCAGGCAATCCACTCACCTCAGCCTCCCAAAGGTGCAGGATTACAGGCTGAGCCACCAAGCCCGGCACCCTATGTTTATTTTTTAGGGTTGTCTATCATATGTTTCTCAAGAGTCGTCTGCAAATCCCTTGCATCAGCGTCACCAGATTAGTTTGTTCAAGTTGATTCCAAGGATACATACCAGATTTACTGATTCAAAATCTCTGGTTGTTGGGAGTCCCGGAATCTGCATTTGTTTGTTTGTTTGTTTTTGTTGTTTTTTTTTTAAGTTGGAGTCTCACTCTTTCGCCCAGACTGGAGTACAGTGGCTGCTCCCGGCCACTGCAGCCTCGACCTCCTGCGCTCCAGCGATCCTTCCGCCTCAGCCTTCTGAGTAGCCGGAATCACAGGCATGCGCTACCACGCCCGGTTGATTTTTTGATTTTATTGTAGAGATGAGGTCTCGCCTGCCCAGGCGGGTCTCGAATTTGTGAGCTCAGACAATCCACTCACCTCAGCCTCCCAAAGGCGCGGGATTACAGGCTGAGCCACTGAGCCCGGCTTCTTTTTTGTTTTTTTGAGTTGGAGTCTTGCTCTGTCGCCCAGACTGGAGTGCAGTGGCCACTCCTGGCCACTGCAGTCTCGACCTGCTGGACTCCGTCGATCCTTCCGCCTCAGCCTTCCAGGTAGCTGGAACTACAGGCACACGCTACCACACCCGGTTAATTTTTGATTTATTGTAGAGATGAGGTCTTGCTAAGTTGCCCAGGCAGGTCTCAAACCCGCGGGCTCAGGCAATCCACTCACCTTGACCACCCAATGCGCGGGATTACAGGCTGAGCCACTGAGCCCGGCCGATGGTTAACAATTTTTAAAGGTCATGGAACAATTTAATTTTTCCTGTTATTGAAACCGTTGTACATGATTCCAACTTGCACAGTAATTTTTAGTCTTGTATTATTATGCAAAATGAGGACTAGCTGTACTGTAATCTTGGTTCCCAATCTATAATTTATATCTAGCTCAGTAAGTAACTCTTTCCCTGCTTGCCATTATGTAAAACATTGACTATATATTGCAAAGCACAATACTGAACTTAGACGTTGTTATTGTTATTGAAGACTGGGTAAGAGCATGCATTGGGAGCAACCTAACTGGATTCAAATCCCAGTTTTTTTGGCTTATTATCAGAATCTTGGGCAAGTGACTCTTTGTTTTATAGTTTCTTCATTTACAAAACTGGGTTAATAGGTCCTACCTCACGGGGTTGTATTTAGAAGAATTAATGTGCCGGGCTCAGTGGCTCAGCCTGTAATCCCGCGCCTTTGGAAGGCTGAGGTGAGTGGATTGCCTGAGCCCGCGGGTTCAAGACCCACCTGGGCAGCGAGACCTCATCTCTACAATAAACCAAAAAATCAGCTGGGCATAGTAGCGCATGCCTGTAATTCCGGCTACTTGGAAGGCTGAGGTGGAAGGATCGCCGGAGCCCAGCAGGTCAAGGCTACAGTGGCTGGGAGCGGCCACTGCCCTCCAGTCTGGGCGACAGAATGAGACTCCAACTCAAAAAAAAAAAAAAAAAGAAAAAAAAGAATTAATGCCAAGTATTTTATAAGCTTTCAGATCCTCAATAAATGTTAACTAGCATGGTACTTGGCTCCACTTCTTTGACTCCATAAGCGGTTACCAAGCTCCTAATGTGCATCAGGCACTGAGGAAACAGAAATGAATGAGCCATTACTGTTCAAGCTTTCTGGGCATTCAGAGTCCTGTGAAATAATCACTCCAATTCAATGTTCAAAGAATTAAAGTAGAGCTATGTATTAGTAAGGCTGAAGTGGGAGGTAGTACAAGGTAGTCTTTAAGGGGATGGGAAACCCCACTGTAGGCTTTCTGTTTTACTTCCTGAGTGACTCAGTGAAGGAACCTCTCAGAGCCTCACTTTATCCATCTGTAAAATAGGCAAAATATCTTCCTCTTTATAAGTGGCAGGTGGAGTTTAAAACAATTCTTTTCCTTTCCCATGCCTGTGGCACAGAGCTGACAAAAAAGAAACTGCTCAACAATATCTAATATTTACTGAGCAGTTACTAAGTGCCAGGCACTGTTCAAAGTGCTTTCATGTGTGAAGTATTCTGACCCATACGAGGACTCCAAGAGAAGGTTTACTACTATTATTCATTCTTGGCAAATTTGGAAGCTGAGGGACAGAGAGGATAGTTTCCTTCTTTCTTTTTTATAAAAGATGCCAATCTTTTTAGCAAGAAGTTAAGAACGCAGGCTTTGGGGTCACACTAAACTGCGTTGGAATACTGGTTGCACCATTATACTACCTAATTGGCAAGTTCTTCCTTAGCCTTTAGTCTCCATTTCCTCACCGTAATACGGGAATAACAACATTCACCACTGGAAAATGGAAATGAAAACTGGAAATAACGTCTGGACGGTGCCTGGCACGACATAAACACTCAAATGACGGGGTATAGTGATAATTGCTTCAAAAAAGGGAGCCCCTAAGCTCTGCCAGGTCAGGCAGGGGGGACGTCCTGGAAGTCAGAACTGCACAGACAACAGCATCGGAGCTCACTGAATGTTAAATCCACCCTTAGTCGGGCAGCTGAAACTCGATCGCGGACGGTCAGACCACCCATCCGCCCTCTCGTCCCTTTCACCTTTGCCTCCCTTCTCCTCCTCCGACACAGACTCAAACCCGAAGTGCGTTTCCGTTGCTTTCTTCTCTTGGGACAAAAGCCGCACACCCAGCGGGTCCCCGGGCCAGGAGCTACGAAGTCCGGGGAGCTGGCGGCCCGGCGTTACCTGCGACCACCCACGGCCGCAGCAGCTCCAGAGAGCGCAGCTCCTGGCGGCCGCCATCTTAACAGCCGGGTGTCTAGAGCCGGAGCATTCGTCGCGTTGCGTCAGTAGACGGAAGACGGCAGCTGGCAGGGGACAGCATTCGCTGAACGCGCCCTGAAACCTGATAAGAAGGAGTTCTGTGCGCGTAATCTCGCCCATCCGGAGGTTATTTGGTCTTTTTTTTTCTTCTTCTTCTTACTTAGTCTTTGACTACCCGAAATCCTTTCCTCTCTCTCTTCCCAAATTTAATTTGGAATTTACCAGGAGCGAGAGGACCTCAGGGGGACCCCTAAACACTTTTCATCTGCCATATTCTGCATCCTGCCAACCAGAAGTACTAACTCGACTACTGATTCGCAGAGTATCGAGTCATTCTTGGTTTCTGGTACGGAAGGGGCACACTGAGGCTTGGTGTGATTAAAAGGCCTAGATCAGTCGGGCTCGGTGGCTCAGCCTGTAATTCCGCGCTTTGGGAGGCTGAGGTGAGTTAATTCCCTGAGTCCGGGGGTTCGAGACCCGCCTGGGCAATTTGGCAAGCCCTCATCTCCACAATAAATTAAAAAATAGCCGGGCGTGGTAGCGCGCGCCTGTAGTTCCAGCTACTTGGAAGGCTGAGGCGGAAGGATCGCCGGAGCCCAGCAGGTCGAGGCTGCGGGGGCCGGGAGCGGCCACTGCACTCCAGTCTGGAGACAGAGTGAGACTCCAACTCAAAAAATAAAATAAAATAAAAGGCCTAGATCACGAGGTCAATTCCTGCAAGTTTTGTTGTGCACAAGAATCACCTGGTTTTATTTTTTTATTTATTTATTTTTTAGTTGGACTCTCCCTCTGTCGCCCAGACTGGAGTGCAGTGGCCGCTCCCGGCCATCGCAGCCTCGACCTGCTGGGCTCCGGCGATCCTTCCGCCTCAGCCTTCCGAGTAGCCAGAATTACTGACATGCGCTACCACGCCCGGCTGATTTTTTGATTTATTGTAGAGATGAGATGTCGCTGCCCAGGCAGGTCTCGAACCCACGGGCTCAGGCAATCCATTCACCTCAGCCTCCCAAAGGCGCGGGATTACAGGCTGAGCCACCGAGCCCGGCTTGGTTTGATCTTTAAAATGTAGATTCCGGGACTCCCAACAACCAGAGATTTTGAATCAGTAAATCTGGTATGTATCCTTGGAATCAATTTGAACAAAGTAATCTGGTGACGCTGATGCAAGGGATTTGCAGACCCCTCTTGAGAAACATATGCTAGACTACCCTAAAAAATAAACGTAGGGAAGACTGTTCTTTGGCCTGTGCATTTTATGAACAGATGCGGTTCATAAATGGGAACAAAAACTATGATCATCCTTTAGCAAGCCAGAACCAACCACTGCTCATACTTTGTTTCCTGAAGATATAACGCTACGTTTCTAGCTCCAACTGACATGTCACGGGTTCAGATTTTCAGTTTTTTTGTTTTTGTTTTGAGTTGGAGTCTCACTCTGTTGCCCAGACTGGAGTGCAGTGACACACTCGGGGCCACTGCAGCCTCGACCTGCTGGGCTCAGGTGATCCTTCTGCCTCAGCCTTCCAAGTAGCTAGAGCCACAGATGCGCTACCATGCCCAGCTAATTTTTTGATTTATTGTAGAGACCAGACTGGTCTTGAAGCCCTGAGCTCAGGCAATTCTCTCGCCTCGGCCTCCCAAAGTGCTGGGATTACAGGCTTGAGCCATTGTGACCAGCCAGACTTTTTTTATGGAAAGGGTAATGTAGATCATCTTGTCTAAAAGAAAGGATGAAAGTTGTTGAATTTTTCTTGGATTATTTTATGTTTCTATTTTTAATTTCCTTTTAAAATGTATGTTTCCTGTAAATATTTTAGGAGAAGAACGTGCCAATAGGAGAAAGTATTTTGAAACGAAAAACTTCTTCCTGGTTTAATACAGCTTGACAGATGGCACCTACCACTTTAGGCTTGGAAGTACTACACTGGGATTTCTCTTTATTATTTATTTGAGTTGAAGTCTCACTCTGTCGCCCAGACTGGAGTGCAGTGGCACGTTCACGGCCACCGCAGCATCAGGTGATCCTTCCGCCTCAGCCTTCCAAATAGCAGGAACTACAGGTGTGCGCCACCACGCATGGCTGATTTTTTATTTATTGTTGAGATGAGGTCTCGCCAACTTGACAGGGCTGGCCTCGAATCCATGGGTTCAGGCAATCCTCTCACTTCTGCCTCCCAAAGTGCTGGGATTATAGGCGTGAGCCACCGCGCCTGACCCTCTTTTTTATTTTAAGAATGATAGGAGCCCCGGGCTCGGTGGCTCAGCCTGTAATCCCAGTGCTTTGGGAGGCCGAGGTGAGTGGATTGCCTGAGCTCGCGGGTTCGAGACCTGCCCGGGCAACTTGGCGAGCCCTCATCTCAACAATAAATCAAAAATTAGCCTGACGTGGTAGCGCGCGCCTATAATTCCGGTTACTGGGAAGGTTGAGGCGGAAGAATCATTTCCGGAGCTCAGCAGGTCGACGCCTGGGTCGCCGTGAGTGTGCCACTGCACTCCAGCCTGGACGACGGAGTGAGACTCCATCTCAAAAAAAAAAAAAAAAAAGAATGATAGGGGCAACCCCTTTGGGTTCCCTCCCACTGTGGGAGCTTTTCTGTCCTCTCAATAAATCCTGCTTTCTAAAAAAAAATAAAAAAGAATGAAAGGGAGAAGAAATGATTAATCTATGTACTCAGATTTATCATGTCTTTGTTAAGGGGAATAAATGTTCATCAAGGAATCTTACTATCTTCCACAGCTGCTAAATAACATTTATAGGCATCCATGGTGTTGGACTGAACTCCTGCACTAGAGCCAGCAGACCAGACCAAAATGGAGTTACTCATGGTGATGTTCTGCCCAACCAAGTTTTTTTAACCAAGTTAAAAACTAAGCTGTTTAACTAAGTTATTTGCCTGAGCTTCTGAGAGAGAATAGCCAAAATCCTCAAACCAGTCAGTTTTAGCAGATATAATAAGGAAGTCTTCTCTGCTTTAACCTTTACAAGAAAGGTAACTTGAAACCACCAATCTGCTTTTTGTTGTTTCTGCTTTCATCAGCTCTTTTCTGTCTATAAAATCAGATTTTCTGCTCAGCTAATCAGAATATTCATTCTATTTTGAGGAATGAAATATTGCCTGAATTTAGAATAGAAAATAAAAACCAATGAAGTTTTTTTTTGTTTTCTTGAGTAGGAGTCTCACTCTGTCGCCCAGGTGATCCTTCTGCCCCAGCCTTCTAAGTAGCTGGAATCACAGGTGAGCCCCACCACTCCCGGATAATTTTTTGATTTATTGTAGAGTCGAGGTCTTGCCAAGTTGGTCAGGCTGGCCTTGCACCTCTGGGCTCAGGTAATCCTCTCACCTCCGCCTCCCAGAGTGCTGGGATTACAGGCGTGAGCCACACCACGCCCGGCCAATAATTTAAAAAAGAGAAATCACATACTGTGTGAGAAAGTGCTGTAAAGTGATATTAAATGTAAGGTATTGCCATTATTAACTTCATTATTCTTATTAATAATATGAGAATAAGGGCCATAACTTAATAGATATGAATACTAGAATAAAAACCATAACTCAAACTGGTCTCCAAAGGGTTGTTCCCCATGTATTCCAATGTTTGGCCACATTTTTATCAGTGTATATTATTAGTGCGTATATTATTAGTGTACCAAGACACCAAAACCTGGACTTAGCAGAAACTACAAGCATCATTATTTCAAGAACCCACTCAAAGAGAGAGAAAAAAAAAGTTTAAAAAAAAAACAAACAAGGCCGGGTGCGGTGGTTGAAGCTGTAATCCCAGCACTTTGGGAGGCCGAGGTGAGAGGATTGCCTGAGCCCGAGGGTTCAAGACCAGCCTGGGCAACTTGGCGAGACCGCATCTCTACAATTAAAAAATAAACAAACAAACAAAACTAGACCCGGATGTTCACGAAGACTACGTTTCCCAGGGTGCTTCACTCCTCCCTCGCCCGTATATATGTTCCATCCGGGTCCTTCGAAATGCTGTTTGGCGACTCGTCGCCATTCCCGGAGCAGTTCGGCCTCGGCCCAGGGGCGACTGTCGGCCGCCGTGTCGGAGACACTCGTCCCGACGCCGAGACAGCCAGCCCTCCCCCCTGCCTCGCGGCGGGAGAGCGCGTCCGGCCGGCCGGCGGGGCTCGCGCACCCTCCCTCGTCTCCCCCTTCCCCGCCGCCTCCGCCCCGCCAGGCCCGGCCCGGACTACCGAGCTCCGGCCTCCGCCGCCGCCGTCTCGGCCCCCGCCGCCGCCGGGCTTCGCAGCCCCGCCCGCCGCTTCTCCTTCCTTTTTGAGAAGCCGAGGAAGGAATCGAGGAAAGATGTCGCCTTGAAGGTCGAGAACCGCTGCCGCCGCCGACCCCCGCCGGCCCGGAACGCCATGAGCCTGGGTCCCCGCCGCGCCCGCGCCGCTCCGACCGCTGCCGCCGAGGCCCCCGTTGATGCTGCAGAGCTCCCCCAGCGCCGCCGCCACCGCCTCCGACATGGACAAGAGCAGCGGCTCCAACAGCTCCTCCGCCTCTTCGGGCTGCAGCAAAGGGCCCCCGCCGCCCCGCTCCGCCTCGGCGGGGCCCGCCGGCGATTCTAAACCCAAGAGCGGTAAGGGCGGGCCCACGGCCTCGGGCGGGGGGCAGCTGCCCCGCGGCTGGGGGAGCCCTGGCTTTCTAGTCGACTGGGCTCGCTGGGGCAGACTCCGCTTTCCTACATGGTTCCTGCCTGCCTTGTGCCGTGGCGCCTGTCATTTGCAATTAAGTTCAGGAGTGATGTAGTGTGTGGTGTACGTGGATCATTTACGTTCATGCTGAAATCAGCTCGGCGGAGCAGGTGCTGTTCGTATCCCCGTTTGGCAGCCGAGGAAAGTGAGGTTCAGAAAGGGTGAGATCTCCCTGCTGGTTATGTGCCTCGCAGCAGACCTCAAGGACCTCAGTTTGTCTGACTCATCAGTCCTCACTTGCAGAACCACTGAGTTGTTCTACCCTTTAATGTGGAATTAGCATTGGATAGTGTTCAAGTTTAAACAGGGGTGGGCGAGGGCCCAGAGGCTTTACAAACTCAGATCCCATGACTAAGTAACCTGACCCCAGATCCATTTTTTCTTTACTTTTTATTTTTTGAGTTGGAGTCTTACTCTGTCGCCCAAGCTGGAGGGCAGTGGCACGCTCACGGTCACCGCACCAGCCTAGACCTGCTGGGCTCAGGCGATCCTTCCGCCTCACCCTTCCAAGTAGCTGAAACTGCAGGCGTATGCTAACGCCCGGCTTATTTTTTTGATTTGTTGTAGAGAAAGGGCTTACCAAGTTGCCCAGGCTGGTCTCAAACCCCTGAGCTCAGGCAGTTCTCTCACCTCGGCCTCCCAAAGTGCTGGGATTCCAGGCTTGAGCCACTGCGACCGGCTAGATCCATTTTCCTATGGAAGAGGAACCCATCCTTGAGTGACTCTTCAATGTGGTGTAGTGGTTAAGAGCAGACTATGGATTTGATCTTTTTGGGTCCCACAGTTTGCTAGACCTTGAATGAGTGTCCCAAGTTTTCTTACCTGTAAAGGTGAAGGTAATAGAATTAAATATACTTGGAAAAAATGAAACAAACAAAAAAACCCAAGCACGTGAACTAAGGACTTAGAAGAGTATCTGACACCTATTCACCCAATACACATAATGCCTATTTTTGTGTATTAGATTATAGTATTGTCCTTTATTTTGTTTTTTTTTTATTTGTTTGTTTGTTTGTTTTTGAGTTGGAGTCTCACTCTGTCACCCAGACTGGAGTGCAATGGCGTCTCTCGGCCACTGCAGCCTCGACCTGCTGGGCTCTGGCGATCCTTCCGCCTCATACTTCCGAGTAGCTGGAACTACAGGCGTCTGCTACCATGCCCGGCTAATTAGTATTGTCCTTTAACAGGGAAGATTTTGTCATTTCTGTAATCATGCCTCTCAGTATTAAATTATGACCTTAATGTGCCAAGCATGGTCCTGAGTCCAGGGGTTCAAGACCAGCGTGGGCAACTTGGTGAGAACTCATCTCTACAATAAATCAAAAAATTAGCTGGGCGTGGTGCTGTACACCTGTGGTTCCAGCTACTTGGAAGGCTGAGGCGGATCACCTGAGCCCAGCAGATTGAGGCTGCAGTGGCCGTGAGTGTGCCACTGCACTCCAGCATGGGCGACAGAATGAGACTCCAATTCCAAAAAAATAAAAAGACCATAATGATGATAACTGCCATTAATTGAGGGCTTACCATGGTTGAAGCTTTTACCTCTGTAATCTCTTGTCCAGTCACTACTAACCTGTCTAGCAAGTGCAATTGTTCATATTTAAAGAAGGAAGAAGCTGAGAGGATAAGATGTTTAGGAGTTGGAGTCTGGAGTTCAGCGTTCTCCATTTTGTTTCAAAGCCAGTGTACTCAACTCTCTGCTGTCTTTTGTATTTTGTATATTTCAGCAGTAATAGAAAGGTGTTTTCAGTGAGGGTGGGGGTGTGTGGCAGAGAGGGAAACAATTTGGAGACCCAAAATGTGGAAGTACCATTTAAAACTTTTCAAGGTTAAAAAACTGTAAGACTGACTTAAGCTGAACAACAATAAAACTTCCAAGACTGACTGACTTGTACAGAGTTCACTTGCTGGATACACCAAGCTTGTTTATTTGGTGTTTTGAGGACTTCTAGAGATTACTTATGAAATTCAGGTGGTGACCAGTTGTTGCGTAGACTCAGGCCAAGTTAGGAGATAATATGTAGACTATTTTGGGGATTTTGCACATGTGTAGCTTTATCGTAGATCTCCTTGAAGATGAGGGTAGCCAGTCCTCTTAGCCAGTGTTGCAACTTGCTTAGCGTGGTCTACATATTTCTCCAAGTAGTTGATAAGTTTACTTTTTTTTTTTTGGAGTTGGAGTCTCACTCTCACCCAGACTGGAGTGCACTGGCCGCTCCCAGGAACCGCAGCCTCGACCTGCTGTGTTCCGGTGATCCTTCCGCCTCAGCCTTCCAAGTAGCTGGAACTACAGGCATGTGCTACCATGCCCGGCTAATTTTTGATTTATTGTGGAGATGAGGTCTCGCCAAGTTGCCCAGGCGGGTCTCGAACCCGCGGGCTCAGGCAATCCACTCACCTCGGCCTCCCAAAGCATGGGATTACAGGCTGAGCCACCGAGCCCGGCTGATATGTTTACTTTTACAGTCTATTCCCAGATATGTTAAGGATTTTGTACTCCAACTTTCTGAATTCTCAACTGATTTTTCTGGGGCTCCTCTTTAAGCCACTAACATACATTCATGAGTCAGTTGAAATAAATGCCTTAAGTTTATTCCTTAGTGAGCAGTAGGTGAAAGTTTGTGACAAACAACAACACAAAAAACTTGAGGTATTTAAAGTATTTTACTCCTGTGTCCTTTGCTTTGAATGTGTTGATTAATGGAACAAACTCTGATTACCCAACAGAATGATACAGGGTTCTATTGCTTTTGGCCAAAGCAAATACTTGTCATTGTTAACATTTCAAATGGACTTGTATAGAATAACTTTTGGGGCATGGAGAAGGGAGGAGGTCTTACTCTGTCACTGAGGCTGGAAAGCATGATCATGGCTCACTGCAGCCTCAGCCTCCTGAGTAGCTGGGACTAGAGGTGCAAGCCACCATGCCCAGGTAATTTTTTTAAGTTGGAGTCTCACTCTGTTGTCCAGGTTGGAGTGCAGTGATATGCTTACGGTCACCCCAGTGTCAAACTGCTGGGTTCCAGTGATCCTTCTGCCTCAGCCTTCCAAGTAGCTGGAACTGCAGGCACATGCTACCATGCCTGGCTAATTTTTTGTTTATTGTAGAGTCGAGGTCTCACCAAGTTGCCTGGGCTGGTCTTGAACCCACGGGCTCCCAAAGTGCTGGGATTACAGGCTGAGCCACTGAGCCCGGCCCACAGCTAATTAAAAAAATTTTTTTGAAGAGACATGATCTTGCTATGTTGCCCAGACTGGGCTCAAACTCCTAGGCTCTAGCACCTTGATGTCCCAAAGTGCTGGGATTATAGATGTGAGCCACTGTGGCCCACCTAGAGTAACTTAATTGTTGAATTAATCTGACTATGTTGTTGTTGTTATTATTATTATTATTATTATTATTATTATTATTTGAGTCAGAGTCTCACTCTGTTGCCCAGGCTATAGTGCAGTGGCATACTCATGGCCACCGCAGCCTTGACCTGCTGGGCTCAGGCAATCGTTCCACCTCATCCTTCCAAGTAGCTGCAACTACAGGTGCATGCCACCACACTCGGCTAATTTTTCTTGATTTATTGTAGAGATGAGGGCTTGTCAAGTTGCCCAGGCCGGTCTTGAACCCATGGGCTCAGGCAATCCTCTCACCTCAGCCTCCCGGAGCTCTGGGATTATAGACATGAGCCACCACACCCAGCCAGTCTGACTGTTTAAAAGCAGTTTCTCAGTGTGGGTTTTTTCTTTCTTTCTGAGTCAGTGTCTCACTGTTGCCCAGGCTAGAGTGCAGTAGCATGCTCATGGCCACTGCAGTCTCAACCTGCTGGCCTCAGGTCATCCTTCCACCTCAGCCTTTCAAGTAGCTGGGACTCTAGGTGCATGCTACCATGCCCGGTTAATTTTTTGATTTATTGCAGAGACAAGGTCTTGCCTCATTGCCCAAGTGGTCTCTAACCCCTGGGCTCAGGTAGTTCTCCTGCCTTTGCCTCCCAAGGTGTGGGATTACGGGCGTGAGCCACTGCACCCAGCCTGTTTTTTTTGTTTGTTTTTTTTCAGTTGGAGTCTCACTCAGTCACCCAGACTGGAGTGCAGTGGCCGCTTCCGGCCACCGCAGCCTCGCCTGCTGGGCTCCAGCGATCCTTCCGCCTCAGCCTTCCGAGTAGCCGGAATTACAGGCGTGCGCTACCACGCCCGGCTGATTTTTTGATTTATTGTAGAGATGAGGTCTCGCTGCCCAGGCGGGTCTCGAACCCGTGGGCTCAGGCAGTCCACTCACCTCAGCCTCCCAAAGGCACGGGATTACAGGCTGAGCCACCGAGCCCGGCTCTTCTGCAGTATTTTAAATGCAGACTCAACATTTGATATACTTGATTCTCCTGGAAATTGTTGAAAGGACCTTTTGGATTTCAGAGTACTGAATTGAAGGAAGAATAGGAAGGGTGAGGTGAAAAGACAGCTTTCTTTTGTCAAAGTAAAAAGAGCAAGTGTTTTTCAATATTTAAGTCCCTTTTTCTCTCTCTCTTAACTCCAGAAAAAAATCCTTTGGTTTCTATTCTCTAAACTGTCATAAGTGATCATTTGTTTCCTAGCTATGTGATTACTATTCTTGAGTTTTTGTTCTTGTTGCTGGCTTAAATTTGTCCATTTGTACACAGGGAGTAGGTAAATTTGGCTACCAGGATTTTCTTGATCTTTCTGGCCAGAGTAGCATACCACAGTTTCTTTGCCATAGCTAATTGCTTCAGACATTTACATAACATTCCTTTTCTTGATTATGTTCCTACAGCTTCATTCTAGTAGGGCTAAGATACAGTTCTGAGAACAGTCAACAGTGAATATCTCATGAAGATAGCCCAGAGGAGAGAGGTGGGTTAGGAAGTGGGGAAAGTCACTTAGAAGGAGCAAAGAAAGTAAAGAGTCAAGAGAGAGAGTATGCAGTTTATGGGAAAACAATGGACCCTGACCAGGAACCAGGCTCTTGCCCCATCCTTCTGGGCGGATCTTACTACCGTGGAGGTTAAGGGAAGGTCAGGTATTATGAAGCAGTTATTTTGAGGTTGGTGGTATGAAGCACTGCCCTGACACTCTTCCTGTTATTCCAGTACCAGAAGCCAGGTTACTAGTGGCAAACTGCCTTGAAGGATGCCTCTGAGTTGTAAATGGACCTGGAGGTTTTAATGGCTTTAAAAATTGAGGTGATTTGAAGCTTTCTGTAAAACCACTTAGAGAGCTTTTAAGAATTTCAGTGCCTGTTGGCTGGAGTCCTTGGTTTTTATGGTTTTGTTGGAAGTCTAGTGGGTGTTCTTGACAGGAATGATTTGGATTTATAAATAATGGGCTTTCAAATCACAGCAACTGTGTGCCAGTCACTATGGTAAGAATTTTACAGAAGTTTTCTTTCTTAATCCTCCTGATTTTATGAGGAGGATGGTGGAGTATTAGTCCTATTTTACAGGCAAGAAAACCAAGACTTGAAAGTGTTAGAGTGATTTGGCCAAGCAAATTTTTATGAAGTCCTAGGTGGTACTTATAAATACATTTTGTATGATAAACTAACTTAGCAAGCAGGTAACTTACTGGCACGTGCATCATTCCTGCTACCACTTCTCTCTTCCTTTCATTCAGAATTACTAATTTCAGCTGGATTCAATTTGTTGTCAGTTGATTCTGTAGTAAGGCCATATGTTGCCCCTCTGGAGGTGCTTGGCAACCACTCTGGATGATGGGTAAGCAACTTGCTTGTGATTACAGCATGAATCAGCAGCAGAAACTTCCTGGCTGGTATTCTGACTGCTGGGCTTTGCCACCTGTCAGGACTAGAGCTAGAAATATTGATGCCAAATAATTTAACTGTGAAAAACTTGTGGCTCTTAATTTGGTTGTGGGGGGACGAAACGGAGATATACTTACTTACTGTTACTTGGTAGAGACGTTTCCATTAGGGAAATATGGAACAATTGAGACACTAGGTTAAGTTTTTAGGTCTCCTTTTTGTTGACTCTGGGATCCTGAGTTCTGGATTTGAGCCATTTAACAATGGTCTTGTCTATTTTGGAATGTGTCTTGACAGTAGTTCTTGGCACTCTGAGCTCTGGCTGGGTGTCAGAATCTCCTGAGGACTTTTTTTTTTTTAAATAGGGATATGTGGGGCCCTTTCCTAGCAACTCTTTCTGATTCTTTAAATCTGGATTGAGTCCTTGTGTACTGGACGTCCATATATTTTTTTTTAAATATGGAGTGCGTCACAAATTTGTGTATCATTCTTATGTAGGAGCCATGCTAATTTTCTCTGTATCATTCCAGTTTTAGTATACGTGCTGCTGAAGAGAGCACATGGGCATTCATAATTTTTAAAGTCTATGCAAATGATTCTGGTGCACAACCACCAGTATGAAATTTGAAGCTTTCCCATAGAATATACTTCTCCCAGAAACTTTCTGTCAGTTTTCCAAAATCTAGAGTGGATCATCTCATTGCTCTCATCAGAGAAAGGAGGATAGATTCTACTCCCGAGTTATTCGCTTGTCTGTCCTGGCAAGTTGCCCGCAAAATATCTCGAAAATAGTACTCTGAATTTTATCTCTGGGTCCCAGACTTGACAGTACCTTCAGTCTTATAGCTGCCTGTTGCCTGGGTCTAGCGATAAGAGCCAGTCTCTCACTTGAGGTGTCTAACTTCATACTCTTAAGTAAGTGGAATATAAGAGGAGGGACTTGATTTTAGCAACTAAAATCATGAATCATGTGATCAGTTGTTGTAATCTGCTTTAGAAATCAGTATTTCACTGTCCACTAGAGATCAGTTCTGTAAGCATTATGAAACTGTTTCCTTGCCAGTGTGGTAATAAGTGAAGAGATGGAAACAAACCTCTTGCTGAGTGCCCAGTATACCTTCTTAAGCCCTTGCAGTGTAGAATCTATGCAAACTGTAAAGTGCCTGTCTTGAAAGCAAGTTAGGGTCCTAAGGTCATCTGAGAAATGTGTTAAGGTTTGGGAATGTTTTGGTTTTTTTTTTGAGTTGGAGTCTCACTCTGTCGCCCAGACTGGAGTGCAGTGGCACGCTCCCCGCCACCGCAGTCTCGACCTGCTGGGCTCCAGTGATCCTTCCGCCTCAGCCTTTCAAGTAGCTGGAACTATGGGTGCCTGCTACCACACCCAGCTAATTTTTTTGATTTATTGTAGAGATGAGGGCTCGCCAAGTTGCTCAGGTGGGTCTCGAATCCACGGACTCAGGCAATCCACTCACCTCAGCCTCCCAAGGCGCGGGATTACAGGCTGAGCCACTGAGCCCGGCTAAGGGAATGTATTTTTTTTTTTTAATATGCTGTTCTCATAAGGCCTTATTATTGTGAGGTGCTGTGAATGGAATTAAGGAAAGCAAAGCAGGAAGATGTAGCTGAGACTGTTTTACATTGGTAAAGAATTAGTTGGGGTTCTGTATTCCCTGAATTTTCCATTTATTGGAACCTTATTTTAAACTAATTACATGGATTGAGGGCAAGGCAACATGTAGATAATCTGAAACTTTCTAATTGTTACCACTGGTGCCATGCTTGACACTAACTGTTGCTAACTGTAGTAGTAGGTAAAAGTCTGGTTTTTAAATATTAACTTCAGATTAAACTCTGGTCATTGTCCTAACTGGGATTTAAGGGTAAGTGATAGGAGTGAATATAACCTGGCTGTGTTTTTGTGACTGTTTTGTGTACACTGCTGCCATCTTACATGATTGTTAGCTTGTAAACTCCCAGATTGTACTTGGTCAGGTTTGGAGAGGAATACATCTCTCTCATTCTCAATCCCATAAGGTTGATAAACTGTGAATGTAAGGTGGTTGCTTTCAAAATTTGAACTCTGATTTATTAACTCACATTTCCTTTTCTCTGAAGCATTGCTTCACCTTGGTTCATTTAGTTTGCTGTAAAAAAGAGCTGATGATCTTATTTGTTTAGAAGTAATTTCTTTTAAGTATCTAGAGTTTTAAATATTACTTGGAATAAGTCTATAGATCAGTAATTTTTTATACATAAGTCAGGATCTTACAGAGTGAGGCCTGAACACAGGAGTCCCTTAAAAGCTCATCTGGGTGATTTCTGTGAACTGACAGTATTGAGAGTCTTTGTGGTAGGTTAAAAGTTAACAACTTCACAGGCCGAGGTTGGTGGCTCAGCCTGTAATCCCAGCACTTTGGGAGGCGGAGACAGTGGATTACCTGAGCCTGCAGGTTTGAGACTAGCCCAGGCAATAGTAGACTTTGTCTCTACAATTAAAAAAAAAAAATTAACAGCTTCATATCTCAAAAGTAACTGTCATGAACCACGTGGTATTTCCTTTCCAGACATGTTAGTATTAATTAAATATTTTGACATAAACAAGATTAAGCTATTTTTTTGTGGAGGGGGAATCCAACTTTGTTTCTGGGGCTCATGCTGGAATCTCTTTTTTTTTTTTTTGAGTTGGAGTCTCACTTGGTCACTCAGACTCTGGAGTGCAGTGGCTGCTCCCGGCCACCGCAGCCTCGACCTGCTGGGCTCCAGCGATCCTTCCGCCTCACCCTTCCAGGTAGCTGGAACTACAGGTGTGCGCTACCACGCCCGGCTAATTTTTTTTATTTATTGTAGAGATGAGGTTTCACCAAGTTGCCCAGGCGGGTCTCAAACCCGCGGACTCAGGCAGTTAACTCACCTCAGCCTCCCAAAGCGTGGGATTACAGGCTGAGCCACTGAGCCTGGCCTGGAATCTCTTAACTTTGTAAATCATCATCACCATCCCCCTATGTTTGAGGGTTAGCTTAATGAATTTCTTTATTAAAAGTCTCTCAAGTTTCATTCTAAGTTTTTTTTATTTTATTTTATTTTGTGGTGTGGTGTTTATGTGATGTGATGTTTATGTGATGCTTTGTTATATTGGAATCTCACTGCCCAGGCTGGGATGCAGTGTCATACTCACGACCACCGCAGCCTCGACTTGCTGGGCTCAGGCGATCCTTCCGCCTCAGTCTTCCAAGTAGCCGGAACTATAGGCACCATGCCTGACTAATTTTTTTCATTTTTATTGTAGAGATGAGATCTCGCCAAGTTGCCCAGGCTGGTCTTGAACCCGTGGGCTCAGGCAACCTCTCAACTCAGCCTCCCAAAGTGCTGGAATTATAGGGTGAGCTACCACGCCCAGCTATTTATTTTATTTTATTTTATTTTTTTGTCATTCAGGCTGGAGTGCAGTGGCATGGTCACAGCCACCCCAGTGTCGACCTGCTGGGCCCAGGTAATCCTTGCATCCCAGCCTTCCAAGTAACCAGAACTACAGGTGCTCGCTACCACGCCTGGCTAACTTTTTTATATATTGTAGAGATTAGGTCTCACTAAGTTGCCCAATCTGATCTCGAACCCCTGGGCTCAGGCAGTCCTCTGGCCTCAGCCTCCCAAAGTGCTAGGATTACAGGCTTGAACTACCATGCCTGGCCCTAAGTTTTTTTAAAATTTAAAGCCATTAAATTTGTATGTAGTTTGACTTGGTAAGACTTCCATATTGCAATAGAACAACATTGAGTGAGAGCAAAGACACAAGAAAGATAAATGATTCTGTTTTTTGTTTGTTTTGTTGTGGTTTTTTTTTTTTTTTTTTGGCCAAAGACTATTTGGGGACCCTCTTTTATTTTTAGTTATTTGGTTGTATATAACTGTCAGGTCTTATTTTGCTCTTTTTCTTTTTTTTTAAGCTGATAAACTTTGGCTTGTATTGAGTGTGTATGGATGGGATTTTTTGTTCAATTTGGTACAAAAGAAAAAAAGTCCATGCAGTTCAGCTACCAGTAGAAAAAAAATGAGGCGATGAATACAAGCAGGCTCTTTACACAAAATGCAAATGGTCACAGGCTGAAAAAGTATTTGTTACTAGTTATCAGAGAAATTCAAATTTAAAATGAGAGATCATTTTGACTTTTCAGTTGAATAATGTTTGTTCAGATAAGTATTAGCAAGATTGTAGTGAACTAGACATTCTCCTTTAGGGTACTGTTAAACTATAAATAAATTGGTGTAACAGCTCTAGAAAGCAACCTGAGAATGTATAAAAGTCTTTAGTGGCCATATTTGCTATACTGCTTTAAGGACTTGACATAACCAAGAGGCTTCCAACACTGTTATATTAAACTAGCAAAAAATTAGAAGCCATCTAATTATAAAACAATAGGGGAGTCGGGCTCGGTGGCTCAGCCTGTAATCCCGCGCCTTTGGGAGGCTGAGGTGAGTGGATTGCCTGAGCCCGCGGGGTCGAGACCCGCCTGGGCAGTGAGACCTCATCTCTACAATAAATCAAAAAATCAGTTGGGCGTGGCAGCGCATGCCTGTAATTCCGGCTACTTGGAAGGCTGAGGCGAAAGGATCGCCAGAGCCCAGCAGGTCGAGGCTGCGGTGGCCGGGAGCGGCCACTGCACTCCAGTCTGGGCGATCGAGTGAGACTCCGACTCAAAAAAAAAAAAGAAAAGAAAAGAAAATAAATAAATAAATCTAAAAAAAAAAACAATAGGGGATTGGTTATGTTATGCTGTAAGTGTATGGTGGACAACAATGCAACCATTAATCATGCTTTTGAAGACTAGGGGTGCCTGAAAATGGCCGTGGAGTAATAAGTAGAAGACAGTATATCTTGTATGCCTGTCATTTTGTATAAGTTATGTGACAAGTATATAAAATAGAGATGAAAAAGAAAACAATGGTCCGGCATGGTAGCTCAAGTCTATAATTCCAGCTCTTTGGGAGGCCGAGGTGAGAGGATTGACTGATCCCGCGGGTTTGAGACCAACCTGGGTAACATAGTGAGACTTCATCTCTACAATAAATTAAAAAAAAAAATTAGCTGGATGTGGTAGTGCGTGGTTGTAGTTCCGGCTACTTGGAAGGCTGAGGTGGAAGGACTGCCTGAGCCTAACGGGTCGAGGCTGCGGTGGCCGGGAGTGTGCCACTGCACTCTAATCTGGGCAACAGAGTGAGACTCCAACTCAAAAAAAAAAAAGAAAGGAAAACACTGTTAATAGGTTGGTGTTCTGTTGGACTTGGGTATTGACAACTTATAATTATTTTATATTTTCAGAATTAAACCTTCTTATAATTGAGGAAAAAAGTAGAAAACATTTTTTAAAAGGATATAACTCAAGCTGATCTGATCCACTTTAGAACTCAACTTCTTTTGTTCAATTTAACAGCTTCTCAGTTTGGCCTGTAGAACATATGTAAACACTGTTTTGCTTTTGTGCCTCTTGACTAAATCTGCTAAGGCCTAGGTTCAATCCCTTGCAGTATAGAATCTGGCTATGCTCTAGTAATTTAAAGGAGAATAATGTTTTCTGTCCTGCTTCAGATAAAATACTTTTCCCAAATACAAAATTGCACCGGGTGTGGTGGCACATGCCTGTAATCCCAGTACTTTGAGAGGTCAAGGCAGGAGGATTGCTTAAGCCCAGAAGTTCAAGACCAGCCTGGGCAATGGAGCGAGACCACATCTCTACAAAAACAAAAACTTAGTCTTGTATGGAGGTGCATGCCTATAGTCCAGTTACTCAGGAGACTGAGACAGGAGGAGCTCTTGAGCCCAGGGGTTTGAGGCTGCAGTGAGCTATGATCACACCACTGTACTTTAGCCTGGACTCTCTTAAAAAAAAAAAAATTCATATCACCTATTATAGAGTGGCTTTTCCCTTTCCTGTAACTTTATCTCAATGAACTTTTACAAGAGCAGTGGTTAAGCTCTAAAAAAAAAAAAAAGAGACATTGTGAACTGAGAATCTGTAGTTTGAGCAATACAATGTTTGTCCTGAAGGAGGGGACCTCTTAGACTTTATCATTGCAAGAAAAATTCTAACCACACTATATGTTGTCTTGCTTAAAGAACTAGTTAGTGCTCTGGTCCAAGCCCAGATTTCTTGCAGGTGATGGAAAGGCCCTGTACCCTTGTTTAAACACAATTTTGCTGTGAGGTGGAGTGGAGAGCATTTGGCCAAGTATATGTATTACAACTTCTTATTTTTTGGTGTGTTTCTTGCTTTCAGATGGAAAGAACTCGAGTGGATCCAAGCGTTATAATCGCAAACGTGAACCTTCCTACCCCAAAAATGAAAGTTTTAGCAACCAGTCCCGTCGCTCCAGTTCACAGAAAAGCAAAACTTTTAACAAGATGCCTCCTCAAAGGGGCGGTGGCGGCAGCAGCAGCAAACTCTTTAGCTCTTCTTTTAATGGTGGAAGACGAGATGAGGTATGGAATTTGAAGAATGTCCTTTCTAGAACATAAGTGTGCGATGTGATTTCTATTCCCGTACCCTCGTATTCTCTCTCCCCCATTTAACAGTAACTGAGGAGGGGAACACGAGATTTAAGAATAGATAACCAAAGTAGTCTTGAGTAGTCGAGGATTAACTAGGCTTGAAATTTTGCCTCCTTTCTTCCCCTGTTTGTTATGAAAATTTTCTTGGGGAAAGAAAACATCATAATCATGGGTTGTGAGAAAGTATGGAAAATTTGAAGTACCTTTATTTGCACAATCCTTATCATTCTTGCATTGCAGGTAACTTTTGGAATATTAGGTAATAAAATGACATTTGCCCTATAGTATCTAGCAAAAAGTAAAACACATCCTTAGTCTCAAATATTCTACTTTTAGGAGTTTCTTAGATACACTTCTGTAAGTGCGTAAAGACATATGTGTGAGGTTATTCACTACTGTGTTGTTGTAGTTGCTAAATGCTTATCAACATGACACTAGTGAAATAAGTTGTCCTACTGTTTGACTATTCCATACTATGTAGCCATTAAAGAATAAGACAGATTTAATGGGTATACTCACGGAAGAATTCTTATCATTTGCCAAAAATTTGCTCCTTGCCTACTATACACCAAATACCATTTAGTAGTTTAGAATACATATATCATTGAACAGAACGTCTTTGTCCTTCAGTAACTTATATTTTAGTTCAGAGGGACAGCAAACCAGTATATAATAAATCTGATGGTAAGTGCTTATTAAATTAAAAAATGTAGACTGAGGGAGGAGGTAAAGGGATCGAGAATAACAAGGAGTACAGTTTTAGAAGATGGCTAAGGATAAGCTCTGAGGAGGTGGATTTTGAGAGACACCTGGATATGAAGAAGGGTAGCACACTATATGATTTTGAGGAGGAGTAACTTAACCAGAGGGAACAGCAGTTGCAAGGCCTGGGGGTGGTATAGTTTTTGGTAGTTTTGGTGTAAAGCAAGTAGGTTATTATGGGTGGAGGAGAGGTAGGAAATGAACTGAAAAACTGGGAAAGAAGGATCAGATCATGTGGGGCTATGAAAGACTTTGACTTTTGTTCAGAGAAATGGGAAACCATTGAGAGGTTTAAGAAAAGTAAGGTAATCTGATTTACAGTTTTGAAGGGGAGTGTGGGAGCGGGGAGACTAGTTAGGAGACCATGAAGATATTCTTGGCAGGAGTGGTGAGAGGCAGTCAGATTTGGGGTAGTAAAGGTAGAGCCAACAAGACTTTTTGATTTGTTGGATGTGTGGGGTTTGAGCAGAAAAAAAGATAAGTACTGTTTTGGGCATAAGCCTGATTCAAGTACCTTTAGCTGGAATAGGGAAGATTCGAGACATGTACAAGGTTTTTTGGGGGAAGGGGATGGGATTGAGATAAATAACTTTATTTAGAAATGTTAGATTTGCATTGAAATGCCTGTTACATATCTAAGTAGAGGTAGGCAGTTAATTATGAATCTGGGATAAAGAGGATACCCAGGGTAGAGAGCTGTCAGCATACAGTTAGTGTTTAAAGCTGTGGAACTAAGTGAGATAGATTATTAAGGAGTGAGTGTTGCAAGAATAAGCAAGAACAGATTAGGTCCAAGAATTGAGCCCTCCTGAGTCAGGATAAGGAACCAGCAAAAGAGATAGCAGGAATGGTTAATGAGGGAAAGAAGAGAGCTGAAAGCCATTGGAGAAGGTGATCAGTTTTTTCAGGTGCTGATGATAGGCTGAGTGAGAATAGCACTGAAAATTGACCATTAGATTTGAAAATGTGAAGGTAGGTGGTTGACCATGAGTTGCTTTGGTGGAGTGGTAAGAACAAACAGTAACTAAAGACAGTACTTTCTAGTGGCTTTGCTCTAAAGGGGAGCCAAGATGTGAGGCAATATCTTGAGGGAATTTTGAGGTTAAGAAGGATTTTATTTTTTTTTTTTGAGTTGGTGTCTCACTCTGTTGCCCAGACTGGAGTGCGGTGGCCGCTCCCGGCCATCGCAGCCTCGACCTGCTGGGGTCCGGCGATCCTTCCGCCTCAGCATTCCAAGTAGCTGGAACTATAGGTGTGCGCTACCATGCCTGGCTAATTTTTTATTTATTTTTATTTATTTATTTTTTTTAAGTTTGAGTCTCACTCTGTTGCCCAGACTGGAATGCAGTGGCCGCTATGGTCACCGCAGCCTCGACCTGCTGGGCTCCGGTGATTCTTCCGCCTCAGCCTTCCAAGTAGCTGGAACTACAGGTGTGCGCTACCATGCCTGGCTAATTTTTTGATTTATTGTGGAGATGAGGTCTCACCAAGTTGCCCATGCGGGTCTCGAACAATCCACTCATCTTACCCTCCCAAAGTGCAAGATTACAGGCTGAGCCACCAAGCCGGCTAAGAAGGATTTTAAGATTAGGGAAATTATAGCATGTCTCTGCTAATGGGATGATTCTAGTGAGATAGAAAGTGATGCAGGGGAAAGGGGGAGAATTACTGAGCAGTGACCTTGAGTTCTTGAGATCTAGTGCAGAAGTGGAGAAATTGGCTTAGGAGCTTTGCTTGAGTTCATCCTTAGTAACAAGAGGAAGACCATATGGTGGAGGTGGTAGATGGTTGGAGATCTTTTTTGATTGTTTTAATTTCTCTGTGAAATATGTAGGGTGAGCCAAGAGGAGGTTTGGGAATCTGAGGAATAAAGTTGTCTGGAAGAGCAGGAAATGAATGTATTGCAGAAGAATAATGGTATTGCAATGCTCTACACCAGGCACTATGAAGGCTTGCTGTAGTGAGACTGGTTGGTGTTAGTCATGTTTATCTGCTCTGAGGCTGGTGTGGAATAGGCAAAGTTAAATTGATCAGGGAAAGATTTTGCCAGGTGAATACAGCAGACAAATAAGAGGGTGATGAACCACAAGGATCTAAGCCAAATATGGAAAGGCTGTAAGCCAAATTTGGGGGCTGGGTTATAGGTTTTGAGATCCTAGTGGAGGTGAAGAGTTGTTGGAATCAGGACTAAACCTGGGAAAGGAGTGAATTCTTGGATGGATAGTAGAATACTCAAAGTTAAAGTGATGGCAAGGTGTGGTTGTTACCAGCATGGTCTAGATTATAGAGCACTGCTGTCTAATAAGAAAAGCCCCTGTGGGTTCGAGATCAGCCCGGGCAACTTGGTGAGACCTCATCTCTACAATAAATTTTAAAAATTAGTTGGGTGTGGTAGTGTGCACCTGTAGTTCTGGCTACTTGGAAGGCTGAGGCGGAGGGATTGCTGGAGTCCAGTAGGTCGCTGCTGGGGTGGCTCTGAGTCTGCCACTGCACCTCCAACCTGGGCAACAGAGTGAGACTCCAACTCAAAAAAAAAAAAAAGTCACATGTAATTTCAAGTTTTCTAGTAACCGCATTAGAAAAGTTAAAAAGGGTTGGATGTGGTGGCTCATGACTGCAATCCCAGTACTTGAGGGGGCTGGGACTGGAGGATCACTTGAGGCCAGGAGTTCGAGACCAGCCTGGGCAACATCGCACAATTTTACCTCAAAAAATAATAATAATAGTAAAAGAATATATATATTATCTGGATGTGGTGTGCACTTGTGGCTACTTGGGGGGCTGAGGCAGGAGGATCGTTTGAGCCCAGAAGAGGAGTTCAAGGGTGTAGTGAGCTGTGATATTGCCAGCGTGGGAAGCAGGGCAAGACCCTGTCTCTTAAGAAATAATAAAAAGGAATAAGTGAAGTTAATGTATGTAATCCCATATGTCTGAAATGTAATTTTTTCTTGTGGTACAGGTCACGTTTCAAGTGCTTAGTAGCCACATCTAGGTAGTGGCTACTGTATTGGGCAGTATAGATCTAGGAGCTACCCTATTAGAGTGGTGGCTTAGATGCCAGTGCAGGCAAGCTAATGAACGCAAGGAACTGAAAGGGTATTGGGAGGAGAGTCAGGAATTACAGTAAGTGGTGCAGAAAGTGACATTGGGCCAGGTTGGACAAAGTGAAGATTGAAGGCTGGGGATGTGAAGGATTTTGTTGGTTTAGCACAGTTCTTAGATCTAAGTTTGGGGTATAGAGGGTGGAAGACTTTCTGATTAGGGAAGATCAGAGCTGTATAGAGATGAGAGATAAAAGATGATCTGGAAGTCTTGGGCTTCCTGTGGTGACTTACATAAACAGAATGCAGAGTTATCCCCAAGATCTGTTCTTAATATAAAAAAGGAAGTTGTTTAACTGTATGGTATGCCACCAGTTGTATTTATTTTTTATTTTTGGAGACATGGGGTGGTGGTGGGTTGCGACATTGCCAGGATGAAATTCAGTGACTGTTCATTTTTGTGATCATTGAGTACTAAAACCTCACATTCTTAGACTCACGAGTCCTCTTTAGATTCTTTACCAGGTATGTGCAAGTGCTGCTTGTTATAGATCTCCAAATGTGACTAAGCAGCAAAGCCTTAAATTTGCATTTCCAGCTGGGTGCAGTGGCTCACGCTGGTATCCCAGCAGTTTGGGAGGTGGAGGCAAGAGGATTACCAGTTCCCAGGAGTTTGAGACCAGCCTGGGCAACTTGGTGAGACCTCATCTCTATGTTAAATTAAAAACTTAGTCTGGCATGGTGGCACATGCCTTTAGCCCCAGCTACTTGAAAGGCTGAGGTGGAAGGATTGCCTGAGCCCAGCAGGTCAGGGCTGTGATGAACTGTGAACAAGCATGCCACTGTTCTCCACCTTGGTGATTGTGTTTTCTTTGACCCAGTACTTTCTCTTACACATTTAAAAGAAATAATTATAGGCCGGGCTCAGTGGCTCAGCCTGTAATCCCGCGCCTTTGGGAGACTGAGGGGAGTGGATTGCCTGAGCCCGCGGGTTCGAGACCCGCCTGGGCAACTTGACGAGACCTCATCTCTACAACAAATCAAAAATTAGCTGGGTGTGGTAACGTGTGCCTGTAGTTCCAGCTACTTGGAAGGCTGAGGTGGAAGGATCGCTGGAGCCCAGCAAGTCGAGGATGCGGTGGCCGGGAGCGACCATTGCACTCCAGTCTGGGTGACAGTGTGAGACTCCAACTAAAAATAAATAAATAAATAAATAAATAAAAATAAAAATAAAAGAAATAATTATAGATGCACAAAGATCTATCCAGAAATATATTTGTCACAGCACTATTTTGTTACAGTGGAAGAGCTTTGAACAATCTGCCATATAAAAAGGCATTAAGCCGGGCT
>NW_007260039.1:375170-377371 GCF_000164805.1 Carlito syrichta | reverse complement strand
TTTGGGAGGCTGAGGTGAGTGGATTGCCTGAGCCCATAGGTTCGAGACCCACCTGGGCAGTGAGACCTCATCTCTACAATAAATCAAAACATCAGCTGGGTGTGGTAGTGCATGCCTGTAATTCTGGCTACTGGGAAGGCTGAGGAGGAAGGATCACCGGAGCCCAGCAAGTCAAGGCTGCAGTGGCCGCTTCTGGCCACCGCACTCCAGTCTGGGTGACAGAGTGAGACTTCAACTCAAAAAAAAAAAAAAAAAGGCATTAAGTATGGTATATCCATATAATGTCGTAGTATATAGTCATTTAAAGTGACTAGCAGGCTGGATGCTGTGGCTTATGCCTGTAGTCCCAGCATATTGGGAGACCAAAGTGGAAGGATCACTTGAGGTCAGGAGTTCAAAACCAGCCTGGGCAACACAGCAAGACCTCATCTCTACAAAAAAAAAAATAGATAAAGTAGTTAGCAAAGAGTATACTATTAAATGGGAAAGCGGGTTTGAGAAATGCACTAGCTGACTTATAGCATGTATCTGTACTGCAATTTGGGAACTTGAAGTGGGCTGAAATACACCTTGACATGATATGTTTCATGTTTGTGTGCAGTGGTATTTCTCATTTATGGTTTCTTGCCATTTTCTAAACTGTTTCTGAATCTGCTAGTTGGATTTATTTCTGGACACTGAGCTGCTCTGCCTACACATTCTAATTCTGTCTGTTTTAATTAACAACAAATAACAGTATATCTTAGATGGGAGGTTTCTGGGAGGATCCAGAAGCCTATGGCAGTTAGTAGCTGCCCAAAAACCATCTCCAGAGTGTGGCTCCCAGACTCACTTTGCCAGAAACCAAAGAACAAGGAGCTACCAAGAGTGAAGGTTGTTCAGGTGAGGTGGCGTACACCTGGAATCCCAGCACTTTGGGAGGCAGAGGTGAGAGAATTGCCTGAGCTCAGGAGTTTGAGACCAGTCTGGTCAGCTTGGCAAGACCTCATCTCTACAGTAAATAAAAAATTAGCTGGGTGTGGTTGCATGTGCCTGTAGTTCCAGCTACTTGGAAGGCTGAAGTGGAAGGATTTCCTGAACCCAACAGGTTGAGGCTGCAGTGGCTGTGAGCGTGCAACTGTACTCCAGCCTGGGCGACTTGAGACTGTGGCAGTGGGGGGCGGAGTGCGGGGGAAATGAAGGTGTAGGAGTCCTATGACTGTCAGAAGATTAATCTAGTAAATAAATTTTTGTTCTTCGAGATAGCTAGAGGAATTCCTATTAGGCTTTGTCCTTTAATGGCTAATTGCCACTTAGGGCACACTACACAGTTTAAAGTGATTGTACATTAAAGGCTCATTTCCCTTCATTTCCTTTCCCTCTTGGGTAGGCTTTTGCATTATCCCCTCCTAGGAGTATTATTTGCTATGTTTTATTTAGTTAATATTTTAGGTTGTGTAGAAGGAGGGGTTATATAGGTTTCCGCTATAGATTAAGTGTCGTCCTAATCTAAAATACTCTCATCTGTTCTTATTCTCTCTAGGTAGCAGAGGCTCAGCGGGCAGAGTTTAGCCCTGCCCAGTTGTCTGGTCCTAAGAAGATCAATCTGAACCACTTGTTGAATTTCACTTTTGAACCCCGTGGCCAGGCGGGTCATTTTGAAGGCGGTGGACATGGCAGTTGGGGGAAAAGGAACAAGTGGGGACACAAGCCTTTTAACAAGGAACTCTTTTTACAGGCCAAGTGAGTATTACTCCTCCTAGGAGGAAAGTGAAATTGGGCTTCTCTGGGTAGTTGGGTTGTTGCTGGGAGGCTTCCTTTAAAGCTACTGAGGGAGAGAGGCAGAAAGGGAATGGGTTTTTTACTTTGTTTTTCTACTACTCCTTCCATTTCTTTTACTCACTTTATGGGTGAATGTTCTTGGTACTTAAAAGAATACAATGCTTAATTAAATGTCTTAGTATTATGATGATGTAGAAATAGCATTAGGAATTGGACCCCAGTTTGAATCTTGTTTGGCCTTCTACATTGGGTAATTTACTTAACCACTTGGAGATTCAGCATCTGTAAGATAGAAGAAATTTTAAGGGAGAATAGAATTGCAAGTTGAAGTGCTTGGCATACATTTGTTCAAATATTCATTCTCTTTTATTTCCTTTTGCGTAGTCATAGTCATAATGTAAGATTTGACCTTGGATCAGGTAACTTTTTTTTTTTTTTTT
>NW_007260039.1:356593-374979 GCF_000164805.1 Carlito syrichta | reverse complement strand
TAGAGATGAGGTCTTGCCAAGTTGCCTGGGCTGATCTCGAACCTGTGGGCTCAGGCAATTCACTTGCCTCAGCCTCCCAAAGTACTGGGATTACAGGCTGAGCCACCTATCCCAGCCTCAAGTAGCTATTTTGTACTTAATATAAACTGGTCTCAAATGATTGAGTGCAAACAATTTTTTCTACTGCCTTAAAGACTAGCCACATTCTCGGGTAAGGAAAGAAATCTGGTTGACCGCTAGTTGATCGAGTCACAGTCTAGGTTAGTTTTAGGTTGGGAAAACCTACAGGAATTTGACTGAACTTGGAAGCAGAAGAATCAATTTACGGGTTGAGACTTCTGCTGACTCTGGATTCTTTCCAGAGTTAGGGCTCCAGTCCTAGTCTAATGCTTCATGAACCATTGCTGTTAATGGGTTGCGCGTGATTCTAAGTGAAGAGATGACAAATTTCTGCTGAGGGTTTATTTGGTGGGTTCTGACAGTCTGCCCTTTCCCTCTGTCTAGCTGCCAATTTGTGGTGTCTGAAGACCAAGACTACACAGCTCATTTTGCTGATCCTGATACATTAGTCAACTGGGACTTTGTGGAACAAGTGGTGAGTGGCTCAGCTAAACCTATAAGCTGTTACTGGGAGAGGGAACTAAAGAAAGGGACTGTGGTGACAAAGCAACTATTGGCTGTATTTACTGCTGATGACAAAGCAACTGTTGGCTGTATTTACTGCTGATAAATTTCTGCTGGTCTTCCTCTAAACATTTCCCAGAGGTCAGTCCCTGGTTCTTCCTGGAGTTCATTTTGTGACTCTCTAATTGGCACTGGCCTGCATGGATGGGACGTAGAAGGCTCTGATCTGAAGGTGTATAGGCTGGGAAGTAGTAACACTTACCTTCCTGATTCAGGTTGGGCTCATTACAAAACCATTATTTCATTGGCAGCTCTTTGTAGTTATCGGTATCAAAGTAGGGCTTAGCCTTGTGGCTGGTCAATGAGCCACAGTTGCACTTTCTTTCTTTTTTTTTTTTTTGAGTTAGAGTCTCATTCTCGCCCAGACTAGAGTGCAGTGGCCACTCCCGGCCACCGCAGCCTCGACCTGCTGGGCTCTGGCGATCCTTCCTCCTCAGCCTTCCGAGTAGCCAGAATTATAGGCATGCGCTACCACACCCGGCTGATTTTTTGATTTACTGTAGAGATGAGGTCTCACTGCCCAGGCGGGTCTCGAACCCGCAGGCTCAGGCAATCCACTCACCTCAGCCTCTCAAAGGCGCGGGATTACGGGCTGAGCCACCGAGCCCGGCTCACAGTTGTACTTTCAAAGCCACTGCTGCATTTGTTTTCTACTGAAGTTATGAGCTCTGGGTATTTCCTTGCTTATCCTAATAGGGTATCTGATAAAGAAGAGTAAATTTTATTTTATTTTATTTTTTTGAGTTAGAGTCTCACTCTGTTACCCCGACTGGAGTGCAGTGGCACGCTCCTGGCCACTGCAGCCTCTACCTGCTGGGCTCCAGCAATTCTTCTGCCTCAGCCTTCGAAGTAGCTGGAACTACAGGCACGTGCTATCGTGCCTGGCTAATTTTTGATTTATTGTAGAGATGAGGTCTCGCCAAGTTGCCCAGGCAGGTCTCGAACCCGCGGGCTCAGGCAGTCCACTCACCTCAGCCTCCCAAAGTGCTATGATTACAGGCTGAGCCACAGAGCCCGGCAAGAGTAAATTTTAAAATGACAGGCACTTTTATTTAAAAAAAAATGAACAGGGACTTTTGGAACCAAAGCTTGAACTCCCAATAAATCATCTGAGAATGACCTAGAAGACCTGTAAAGTCTAAGTTTTTTTGTTTTTTGTTTTTTTTTTTTTTGAGTTGGAGTCTCACTCTGTTGCCCAGACTGGAGTGCAGTGACCGCTTCCGGCCACCGCAGCCTCGACCTGCTGGCCTCCGGCAGTCCTTCCTCCTCAGCCTTCCGAGTAGCCGGAATTACAGGCATGCGCTACCACGCCTGACTGATTTTTTGATTTATTGTGGAGATGAGGTCTCACTGCCCAGACGGGTCTTGAACCCACGGGCTCAGGCAATCCACTCACCTCTGCCTCCCAAAGGCGTGGGATTACAGGCTGAGCCACCGAGCCCGGCTGGCAAGTCTGAGTTTTTTATATACATTGTTTTAAAAAGTGTAGATTGGGCATGGTGGCTCACACTTGTAATCCCAGCACTTTGGGAGACTAAGGCAGGAGGATCCCTTGAGTCCACGAGTTCGAGACCAGCCTAGACAACATAGTGAGATCTTACTAACAACAATAACAACAAATTAGCTGGGTGTGGCAGTGTATGCCTGTAGTCCCAGCTATGTAGGTAGGAGGCTGAGGTGGAAGACTCACTTCAGCCCAGGAGATGAATGCTATCGTGAGCTGTGATTGTGCCACTGCTCCCAGCCTGGCGACAGAGCAGATCTTGTTTCAAAGAAGGAAAAAAAAAAGATACACATATGAAGGGGACCCTCCAAAAAAAGGAACCTCAAAATTATCTTTTGGAGGATGGGCCCTTATGTTCCTTTGGATCAAATGGTCAACCAGAGTTTTTATCTGGAAGTTTTGAGAAGCTTGCATCACTATTTGTGGAAGAAATATCCCAAATTGTGCAAACAGGTGACTGGTTCTTCCACATGACAACACACCTGCCCACACTACATTGAGCGACAGCTGTTTTTAACCAGAAGCAGCATGATCCCTGTGCCCCACCCTTCCTATTCAACCAGTCTTGCCCCAAGTGACTTTATTGTTTTGTTTCCCTGGATTATTCAAAGTTCTCAAAGGGAAGTGTTTTTGCTGATGTGGAAGGGGTGAAACAAAAAATGGCAGAAGCACTTTTTTAAAAGGCATAAAAATCGACAAGTTCAAAAACTTTTGAGCAGTGGAAAGAGCATCTTGCTAGGCGAATTACATCAAATGGAGAATACTTTGAAGGTGACTGACATGTAAGAATAAATAACACAGCCGGGCTCAGTGGCTCAGCCTGTAATCCCGTGTCTTTGGAAGGCTGAGGTGAGTGGATTGCCTGAGTCCGCAGGTTCGAGACCCACCTGGGCAATTTGGCAAGACCTCATCTCTACAATAATTCAAAAAATTAGCCAGGCATGGTAACGCGCACCTGTACTTCCAGCTACTTGGAAGGCTGAGGCGGAAGGATCGTTGGAGCCCAGCAGGTCGAGGCTGCGGTGGCCGGGAGCGGCCACTGCACTCCAGTCTGGGCGACAGAGTGAGACTCCAACTCAAAAAAAAAAAAAAAAAAAAAGAATAAATGACACAGTTGTTAATGAATAAATTATGGGCTTTTTGGGATCCCCCCCTCATAAAGTCTCGTTACCTCCTCTATTGGAAATTACTGGTCGTTTACTTCTAGACTTTATGCCTTTATGTATGTGTACATATTAAATTTTTTTGTAAATGGAGTTACATGGTGGTTTGTCATTTTTTTCCCTTTTATGTAGGAACCCCAAAATACCTGTTATGTATTTATCATATTAAACCATTATTCTGAGCCGAGCTCGGTGGCTCAGCCTGTAATCCCACGCCTTTGGGAAGCTGAGGTGAGTGGATTGCCTGAACCCGCGGGTTCGAGACCCGCCTGGGCAGCGAGACCTCATCTCTAAAATAAATTTAAAAATCAGCTGGACGTGGTAGCGCATGCCTGTAATTCCGGCTACTCGGAAGGCTGAGGGGAAGGATCGCCGGAGCTCAGCAGGTGGAGGCTGCGGTGGCCGGGGCACTCCAGTCTGGGAGACAGAGTGAGACTCCAACTCAAAAAAAAAAAAAAAAAAAAAAACCATTATTCTGGTTTCCTTAATGGTGTGCTTAAAAAACTATCATACATGTACCTGCTTTGTTAAGCTATTTTATGAAAATGTGTTGAGTAGGGATATATAGGGATGAAGATAAGAGAGGAGAGAGGCGTTAACTTTGATAATCCCTAGTTAGTTCTGCATGCAGTGAAACTTGTGGCTGTGTTTGGTTTCAGCGCATTTGTAGCCATGAAGTACCATCTTGCCCAATATGCCTCTATCCACCTACTGCAGCCAAGATAACCCGTTGTGGACACATCTTCTGTTGGGCGTGCATCCTACACTATCTTTCACTGAGTGAGAAAACCTGGAGTAAATGTCCCATCTGTTATAGTTCTGTGCATAAGAAGGATCTCAAGAGGTGAGATTAAGACATTTACTAGATTAAACCTCAGTCTTCTAACTCCTTGCCCTGACACAGCGAAATGTCCGTATTACAGTGTGGTTGCCACAGAGTCACGTCAGTATGTTGTTGGTGATACCATTACGATGCAGCTGATGAAGAGGGAGAAAGGAGTATTAGTGGCCTTGCCCAAATCCAAATGGATGAATGTAGATCATCCTATTCATCTGGGAGGTGAGTATTTTTTTTTTTTGAGTTTGAGTCTCAATCTGTTGCCCATGCTAGAATGCAGTGGCATGCTCACAGCTACTGTGGCCTCGACTTGCTGGGCTCAGACAATCCTTCTTCCTCAACTTAACAAGTAGCTGGAACTACAGGAACATGCCACCATGCCCAGCTAATTTTTTTATTTATTGTAGAGAAGAGGTCTTACCTAGTGCCCAGGCTGGTCTTGAACCCGTAGGCTCAGGCAATCCTCTTACCTCCACTTCCCTAATGTTAGAATCACAGGTGTGAGCCACTGTGCCCGGCCTGGTGAATTCTGTTAATTTTGGGGGCAAATACTCCTGGATACATCCTTTAAGGTGATTGAAGATACCTTTCTAGTGTCAGAAAGTTTGTCTTTGGGTAAGCCAGTCCTAGCATGTCCAAGTTAGTGTGAGGATTCCAGTAGGTTAGGACAGAGTTTGCAGAGAGTGGATTAACTCTTGGTTTCAGGTTTGGTTTTTATACACACACAAGTACACACACAAACACACTCCCACTCATGCATATGTACATGTGCATACACGTGTGTGTGTGTGTGTGTGTAGATTTTTCATTTTACAAGGTTTTATTGAATAGCGTCTGGCACTGTGTCCAGTTCTTAGAATTGCATTTGCTGGTCTGGCATCTGTATTTCTCCTTGTCACTGATTTTTGTGCTGCTTAGAAACCATTTTTAGTGTCTATAAAATTGCCATTAATGAACATATCGTCACGTAATTAACCATTTCTTTATTGTTGGGCTTACTGGTTGGTTTCAGCTTTCTGATATTACATACAATGCTGTAACTAATAAACATTGTGTGACTAAATTTTTTTTCTTTAATTGTGGAGATGGGGGTCTCACCAAGTTGCCCAGGCGTGTCTTGAACTCGCGGGCTCAGGCAGTCCACTCACCTCAGCCTCCCAAAGGCGCGGGATTACAGGCTGAGCCACCGAGCCTGGCTAGTGACTAAATTTTTTTACTGGTTTTCTTAGACTTCTTGTATTAAGGGATCAGAGTTATAAACCTTATTTTAAGACCATTGTTAAATTATTTTCTAGGAAAACATGCTAAATTATTATGTCACCTTCGCCCCAGAAAAAAGACTGTATATAAAGTTTCTTTGTAATCACACCAATGTAAACTTTGAGTGTTGCATTTTTGCTTTCTTGCAGATGAGCAGCACAGCCAGTACTCCAAGTTGCTGCTGGCCTCTAAGGAGCAGGTTCTGCTCCGGGTAGTTCTGGAAGAGAAAGTAGCCCTACAGCAGCAACTGGCAGAAGAGAAGCATACTCCCGAGTCCTGCTTTATTGAGGCAGCTATCCAGGAGCTCAAGGTGAGATGATGCAGTGGAAACTTAAAACCAGAAATGCTAAACCTTTCCACTCTGTGTTGGGGATAAATGGATGGATGGTGGGGATAAGTTACCTCAACCCCACATTTAAGATAATAAGTGGGGAATGACTAAAAAAGCCAATTTATTCTGGGCTTTGTTTGGTGTTGGGAGGGAAGGGTTAACCTAGAGACTTTTAAAGCTCTTTCTAGAGCAGAAAGGAATAAGTCAAAATGACTTTATAACTAATTGCGACAGTGGAGGTTCTTAGGTTACTGTGTTCTTAGTTGAGCAAGGTAGGTTTTTTCCTGTGAAAATCGCTTAGATTTTATTTTAGAGGTGTTTTGAGAGACATTGTGGAGAAAGTTTTTTGGTCTGCCCAGTAGGCCTTAGCAATACCTGCTAGGATCTTGGAGCAGCAAGAAATACCCAAAGATAGAATTTCTTAGGTTCTGTATCCTGCACAACAGGGATTGTTAAATTTTAAGCATAAGAATGACTGGTGGTTGGGCTTCACCCAGAGAGATTGATTCAGTAGATTTGGGCTCAGTAGGCTCAATAATTTGCAGTATAACAAGTTCCAGGTGATTTTTCTTTTCTTTCTTTTTTTTTTTTTTTTTAAAGTCGGAGTCTCACTTTGTCACCCAGGCTGGAGTGCAGTGGTATGCTGTTCACAGCCACCGCAGCCTCGACTTGCTGGACTTAGGTGAGCCTTCTGCCACAGCCTTCCAAGCAGCTGGAACTACAGGCACACACCACCATGCCCAGCTAATTTTTTGATTTATTGTAGAGATGAGGTCTTGCCAAGTTGTCCAGGCTGGTCTCAAACCCATAGGCTCAGGCAATCCTCTCACCTCTGCCTCCTAAAGATTATAGGCGTGAGCCACCACGCCTGGCCTGAATTTTCTTTTTGTGTCAGAGTCTCACTCTGTCGCCCAGGCTGGAGTGTAGTGGCATGCTCTTAGCTACTACAGCCTCAACCTGTTGTGCTCAGGCAATCCTTCCACCTCAGCCTTCCAAGTTGCTGGAACTACAGGTGTGTGCTACCACACCCTACCACACCTGGCTAATTTTTTTTTTATTTATTGTAGAGATAAGGCCTCACCTTGTTTCCCAGGCTGGTCTCAAACTCCTGGGCTCAGGCATCCTTTTGCCTCGGCATCTCAAAGTGTTGAGATTACAGGTGTGGGTCACTGCACCTGGCTATTTCCAGGTGCCAGGTGATTCTGATACTGCTCATCCCTAGACCACATTTTGAGAACCACTCATCCAGATTAGAACAATAAAAGTCCACATTTATTGAGCGATTAGCATGTGACAGACTCAGTACTGAACTTAAATTTATTTAACTTAAGCTTTTGATGTTGTAAATACAATCAACTCCTTTCATGGGTGAGGAAATGGAATGATGAGTTCAGTAATTTGTTAAGGACACATAGCTAGTAAGGGGTGCAGCTGTTATTTGAATTCCTGTCTCTGGCTCCCAAGTCCTGCTTGGGCAGAGTCCTGTGTATTCGATTTTTATTTTCTTTCTGTGTTTCAGCTGTATTTGTTCAAGTGCCATTTCAGGTAGAAGAAAAATGTTTAGAATTAGAACTGTTCAGAATGAAGTGGGGTGTCAACCCCCCCCCCCACCTCTTATTATGGGCCTCTCTCTGAGCATAGCTTGTAAAAACTATAAAACTAGTTTTATGTTCTTGGAGTTTTGTTCAGGAAGCTTTTGTGTAAAGTTTTCAGTGTCAGAGATATTAGGCAGAATACCATCTCTTGTGAGTACCAGATGCTTTTTGCTTCCTCATTCCCTCAAATATTGAGGGTTTTAAGTATGTAACTAAACCCTTTCCATGGTCTTGTTGCCTTGTAATTTTTGCCAGGATCCTGTTGAGAGGCCATTCTTAGCCCTTGCCTTTCAAACTAAGTATGTTCTGGGAACTTACTTTTCTCTGGTCTTCTCTCTGGTGGCCTTAGACTCGGGAAGAGGCTCTGTCAGGAATGACTGAAAGCAGAGAGGAGGTCACTGGTGTCGTGGGTACTCTGGAACAACTGATGCTGATGACTCCCTTGGCGAAGGAGTCTGTTTTTCAAACCAGGAAGGTTAGTGTGTCCCTGTTTCCAATGAAATGCCTGCCACTCATCAAATGCTGCTATTGAGTTTGTAGGCACTGCTGTGAGATCTGAACTTTCTTGGGAAGAGAGGGGACTATGAATATTTCTTGCATGCTTGTTACTATTTCTCCAGGGGTGTTAAATCAAACATGACAGCTAACATAAGCATCCAGGGAGCTTGGTTCTATTTTTTTGAGTTGGAGTCTCACTCTGTCGCCCAAGTTGGAGTGCAGTGGCACACTCATGACCACCGCAGCCTTGATCTGTTGGGCTCAGGTGATTCTTCCACCTCAGCCTTCCAAGTAGCTGGAACTACAGGCACATGCCACTACGCCCAGCTAATTTTTTGATTTATTGTAGAGATGAGGTCTCGCCAAGTTACCCAGGCTGGTCTCGAACCCGTGGGCTCAGGCTGTTCTCTCACTTCGGCCTCCCAAAGTGCTGGGATTATAGGCATGAACCACTGCGCCTGGTGGGAGCTTGGTTCTTATGCCTATCTTTGCCACATTACCTCTTGAAAGCGGGACATAAACTTTTTGTTGACCTAGAGTTTGTTTCCAACAGGGTGTGCAAGAATATCTGTCTGCTTTTGATGAAGAAACCACGGAAGTTTGTTCTGTAGATTCTCATTGTCCTCTTGCCCTCCCTCTGGTGGAGGAAGAGGAAGCAGTGTTTGAACCAGAGCCTGAAGGATTGTCAGAGACCTGTGATGACTCGGAGTTAGCAGTTGACAATCTTGGGGAGGGGACCATTTGTATTGAGTCCAGCCAGCAGGAACCCATCACCAAGCCAGGCTTCACACACCAGAGCAGCTCTCCTTGTTACTACTTTTACCAAGGTGAGGGTCCCTGAGGAAGAGCGTTGGGTTGCTGCAAATGTGTTTCAGAGAGATGACCTGGCTCTCTAAGCAGAGGAGGTTGTCTCCACAGATCCTGGGGGCTTGGGTTGCTTATGCCTTCTGACCTGGATTGGGGTTGGGGTCACTCTGAGAGGTGGTTAAGACTGTTATATGATAGACCCCCTTGTCTTCAGCGGAGGATGGGCAGCACATGTTCCTGCACCCTGTGAATGTGCGCTGCCTCGTGCGGGAGTATGGCAGCCTAGAGCAGAGCCCTGAGAAGATCTCAGCAACTGTGGTGGAGATCGCTGGGTACTCTATGTCTGAGGTAAGAGCCTTCCTTTAGAAGTGGAGGGTTGGAGGGGTGATAGTGACCTACCCTCTCTGAGGTAGGTCTAACTGGCCTGAGTTTGCAAACCTTTAAGGCCTTTAGTTTTTGTGTGTGATTTTTGTGTGTGTGTGTGAGTTGAGGACTCAGTGTCGCCCAGGCTGGCGTGCAGTAGCATGATCATGAGGATCTCTGCTGCCTTGACCTCCTGGTCTCAAGTAAATCCTCCTTCTTCAACCTTCTAAGTAGCTGGGACTACAGTCACATGTCACCATGCCCAACTAATTTTTTGTTTTGTAGAGCTACGGGATCTTGCCATGTTGCCAGACAGTTCTTGAACTCCTAGGCTCAACCAACTGTACTGCTTCAGCCTCCCAAAGTGTTGCAATTACAGGCATGAGCTACCACACCCAACTGGATTTTTAAGTCTTTTTGTCAGTGATGGTACTGTGAAGTTAGGTGTTCTTTCACCATGCCTGGGTTCTTTCTGTTCAGTCAGTTACCACTGCTCCCTGCTTCTCAGGGAGGTTGTATAATAGTTTAGGGATATAGATGTCTCTTCCTTTTATTCAAGATGGAGTATATTTTTATTTCTTTCTCCTTATTGCTTGTGAGAAATGTCCAAAAAAAAAAAAACTCTTTGGAGATTTTAAGCTAGGTTATGCAGGCTTGAAGCTCATTTTTAGCTTAGAAGATTCCTGTGAATTATTGTCTCAAAATTTACTTTATTCTTACTTTTATTTTATTTTTTTATTTTTGAGTTGGAGTCTCACTCTGTCGCCCAGACTGGAGTGCAGTGGCCGCTCCCGGCCACCGTAGCCTCAACCTGCTGGTCTCCAGCGATCCTTCTGCCTCGGCCTTCTAAGTAGCTGGAACTACAGGCATGCGCTACCATGCCCGGCTAGTTTTTTTATTTATTGTAGAGATGAGGTCTTGCCAAGTTGCCCAGGTGGGTCTCGAACCCGCAGGCTCAGGCAATTCACTCACCTCGGCCTCCCAAAGCATGGGATTACAGGCTGAGCCACCGAGCCCGGCCATCTCATAATTTATATATGTGGATTTTTGCCCTTTGGGAATCATCTCTGGTTGATTATAAATTAGTTATAAACCTCCAAATTAGACTCTTTGAGTACTGTAAACTTTTCATCAAACATGCAGGAAAAAAATAGAAATGAATGTTAAACTGAAATCGGTGGGCTTCACTTTTTACTATTTCAGACCATGCCCTTTACTATTTCAGACCTTTCAATAGGGAAATTGGCTTTATCTTTCTTCTCAGTTATCATTAGTTCCCAGGGGTTTTTTTTGGTCAGCAAATACCCTTATCTTCCCTATTCTTTCCCCTCAATTATGGACCCTAGAAATTCAGAAGAAGCTGATCAGCTTTATTACTTGTTGCCAGGCTCGAACTGAGAAACTGGATTTGGTGGTTTATCTATTTTATTGTAGGTTAATTGAAAGTTTCTGTTTGACTTTTCAGAATGATGATAATTGAGCACTACTCTTTTGAGCCCCAGTGCTATCTGTTAGTGTGTGTATACTGTTGGATATCTGGGTTAGGACCCTCTGCTCTCAAGAGTTATGCCTGATCTTAGTTGAGTGTCGATCCTTTTTCCAACGTAGGATGTTCGACAGCGTCATAGATATCTTTCTCACTTGCCACTCACCTGTGAGTTCAGCATCTGTGAACTGGCTCTGCAGCCTCCTATGGTCTCTAAGGAAACCCTAGAGATGTTCTCAGGTGAGAATACCCCTGCCCTGCTTCTCTGTATAGTGAGGTTCAGGGATTCTTGTGGCTAGAAACCCTGTGGGAGGAAACTTAAGGAGCTGTACTGTGAGTGTCGGTATCTCCTGAAACACTCCATCTGTTCATCTAGTCCAGCTGGGCCCACTGGTGTAGTCTTAGTTACTGGTACTGGGAGGGGTTAATGACCAGGTAGTTCCTGTGTCTGCCTTCTTACAATCTGACAAACCCACAGATGACATTGAGAAAAGGAAGCGCCAGCGCCAAAAGAAGGCTCGGGAGGAACGCTGCCGAGAGCACAGGATTGAGATGGAGGAGAACAAGAAGCAGGGCAGGTGTAAGTTCAGGAACTCTCATCTTTGACTGGTATTGTGGTGTGTCATTGTATGGAGGCTCTGTTCCTAGACCTAGGAGCCAGACTGCTTGGTTCATGTCTCAGCTTAGTGACTTGTTTTTTAACTTTTGTTGTTGTTGTTTTGTTTTTAGAAATAGTCTCGCTCTGTTGCCCAGACTGCAGTGCAGTGGTGCCGTTATAACTTACTGCAGCCTCAGACCCCTGGGCTCAAGTGATCCTCCTGTGTCAGCCTTACAAGTAGCTGGGATTATAGGTGTGTGTGCCACCATGCTCAGCTAATTTATTTCTGTCTTGAGTAGAGAATGGGGTCTTATGTTGCCCAGGCTGCTCTCAAACTCCTGGCCTCTAGTGATCCTCCTCCTGCCTGGCCTCCCAAAGTAAGTACTGGGGTTTGTTTTTTTGTTTTGCTTTTGTTTTCTTTTTTTTAGTTAGAGTCTCACTGTGTCACCCAGGCTGGAGTGTAGTGGCACACTCACGACCACCACAGCCTTGACCTGCTGTACTCAGGTGATCCTTGTATCTCAGCCTTCCAAATAGCTGGAACTACAGGCGCATGCCACCACACCTGGCTAATTTTTTCATTTAGTGTAGAGACAAGATTTCTTCAAGTTGTTCAGGCTGGTCTCAAATTCCTGGGTTCAGGCAATCCTCTTACCTCTGCCTCCCAAAGTGCTGGGATTACAGATGTGAACCACTGTGTCTGGCAGAGTACTGGGATTATAGGTGTGAGCAACTGCTCCAGTCATCCTTAACCCTTAAATGTGAATCATGAGATACCTCCTTTATAGGCTTATGTTTGAGTATTTAAATGAGTTAATATGGATCAAAGTATGTAGCACCTGATTAAGATGAATTTCAACCTTGGCATAGTGGGTAACATAAACTGGGAATTGGGACTCTGCTGAGAATGCTGGCAGCCATTGTTCCCTGTGTTCTCTGGTTCTCTGACCTTACCTCTGACTCTCTGTTAAAGGGGAGAGCTCCATACAGTGAGTCTGCCAGAAGGGTCTGATAAGTAGAAACTCTGACAGACTAGAAAATAAATGCAGGAAGTTAGATTTGAGAGCTCTTTTGTCCCAGTAAACAAACAAAAAAAATCTTTTGATCTGGTTCTCCAACATAAGCTTTGTTGAATCCAGGGGATTAATGTGACTTGAGGGCCTAGTTATCCACTAGAAAACAGTATTGTCTTTGGAAAGGACTTCACTATTTTGACTCAATGTGGCACAGAAACATTATAAATTTTACATCTCAAGCTAGAATAAGTATACCTGGGATCCCAACATTGTATAAGTGTTGGGCACATGTCCTGAACTTTGAGAAAACTGATGTTTTAGGAATAGGATTTTTTGTTTTAACTTTTTTGAGTTGGAGTCTCACTTTGTCACCCAGACTGGAGTGCAGTGGCCGCTTCCAGCCACTGCAGCCTCAACCTGCTGGGTTCCGGTGATCCTTCCGCCTCAGCCTTCCAAGTAGCTGGAACTAAGGCGCACACTACCTACACCTGGCTAATTTTTTTTGGATTTATTGTAGAGATGAGGTCTCACTAAGTTGCCCAGGCGGGTCTCGAATCTGTGGGCTTAGGCAATCCACTTACCTCAGCCTCCCAAAGCGCAGGATCACAGGCTGAGCCACCGAGCCTGCTTGTTAAACTTTTTTATTATGGAAATATTCCGACAAGTATAGAGAACAGTATAATTAATCCCCATGTTTATCATCAGTTCCAATTATGAATAGTTAGAACAAAGCTTTTATATTGAGAAAAAGGTATATTATAGAATGATAATTATTATAAGTTTGAGTTTTAAAACGTCTGTCTCCATCTTCCAGATCTTTGGGGATATGCATATTGACTGTTCTCTGCTGTTAAAAAAGATCTGAAGAATTTATAAATGGCCTACCAATGTTATCTTTCCTTTTGCAGATCCAGAAGTCCACATTCCCCTAGAGAATCTACAGCAGTTTCCTGCCTTCAATTCCTATACCTGCTCCTCTGGTTCTGCTTTGGATCCTAACAGCACCGAGGGCTGTGGAGCCTTCTCCCTTTCTCCTCTTAGCAGAAGTCCAGGTTCCCATGCAGGTAAACAGAGTTGGAATTTAATGATTTCAGCCATATACTAGACCTTAAGCAAAGCCTTGGTAAATTTAAATTTAAATTTAAATTTACGACCCTGTCTTTATTCAGCATGGCATGGTCTTCAGGTGAATAACCTTACTTTGGGTAGTTCTGAGGTACATCAAATTCTTGCCATTTGATTCGCCTTCCTCATTGGCTGTATCCTGCCAGCTTCCAAAAACTTCATAGTAGCTCATTAGGTAGGATATTTAAACCTAGTTTCTTCTATGTGACCTAGCTGTTTTATTTCTAGTTTTTGTTTGATATATTCCCCTGAGCATCTTTTTATGTATCTTTTTATTGTAGCATTGTTTATAATAGCCAAAAAAGAAACAACTTACAAAGCCAGTAGGGGAATAGCTAAATATAGCATTTATATCATAAAATATTTTACACTTGTTGAACAAGGAAATAGTTCTTTTTGTGGACTAATGGGAAGATAAGAGGAAGCTGTAGAACAAGAACAAATATATCATTTGTGAGTTAAAAACACCACCACAAAACAAAAATTTCACTATGAGCATATAGATCTAAATGTATAGAAAAATATTGGGGCAGGGTATGTTCCAAACTGCTAGTAGTGTTCCACTCTAGGGAGTGAGATCAGGATTAAGATATTCAAAAAGGGCCAGACTCGGTGGCTCAGCCTATAACCTCGCGCTTTGGGAGGCCAAGGTGAGTGGATTGCCCGAGCCCACAGGTTCGAGACCCACCTGGGCAACTTGGCGAGACCTCATCTCTACAATAAATCAAAAAATTAGCTGGGCGTGGTAGCGCGCACCTGTACTTCCAGCTACTTGGAAGGTTGAGGTGGAAGGATCGCTGGAGCCTGGCAGATCGAGGCTGCGGTGGCCGGGAGCGGCCACTGCACTGCAGTCTGGGAAACAGAGTGAGACTCCAACTCACAAAAAAAAAAAAGATATTCAAAAAGAGCTGGGCGCGGTGGCTCACACCTATAATCTCAACACTTTGGGAGGCTGAGGTGAGTGAATTTCTGAGTCCAGGGGTTCAAAACCAGCCTGGGCAACTTAGTGAGACCTCATCTCTACAATAAATCACACACACACACACAAAGCCAGGTGTGGTGGCATTGTAGTTCCTGCTACTTGGAAGGCTGAGGCAGGAGGATTGCCTGAACCCAGCATGTTGAGGCTGCAGTGGTTGTGAGGGTGCCACTGCACTCCAGCCTGGGTGACAGTGAGACTCCAACTCAAAAAAAAAGAGATGTTCAAAAGGCCTTTAGCCTTTTTTTAAAAAAATTTTGTCATGTAGAGAGAATGTATTAAAATGTTATACAATTAAATACTTAAGGGTTACTGGCTATAATTTCAGGGCTCTCTTTCCTTTTATTTATTTATTTTGAGACAGAGTCTTGCTTTGTCATACAGGCTGGGGTACAGTAGCACAATCATAGCTCACTGCAGTTTCAAACTCTGACTCAACCAGGCCCCCTGCCTCAGCTTCCCAAGCAACTGGGACTATATAGGCATACCCCACCACACCCGGCTAATTAAAAAAAAATTTTTTTTTTTGTAGAAATAGGATCTTTCTGCCGGGTGCAGTGGCTGAAGCCTGTAATCCCATCACTTTGGGAGGGGAGAGGATTGCCTGAGTTCTGGGGTTTGAGACCAGCCTGAGCAACATGGCAAGACCTTGTCTCTACAATAAATCAGAAAATTAGCCGGGCGTGGTGGCACATGCCCACTGCACTCCAGCACCTGGGCGATAGAATGAGACTCCGACTCAAAAATAAAAAGATAAAAAAAGAAACAGAGCCGGGCTCGGTGGCTCAGCCTGTAATCCTGCGCCTTTAGGAGGCTGAGGTGAGTGGATTGCTTGAGCCCGCGGGTTCGAGACCCGCCTAGGCAACGAGACCTCATCTCTGCAATAAATCAAAAAATCAGCCGGGCGTGGTAGCGCGTGCCTGTAATTCCGGCTACTCGGAAGGCTGGGGCGGAAGGATCGCTGGAGCCCAGTAGGCCGAGGCTGCGGTGGCCGGGAGTGGCCACTGCACTCCAGTCTGGGCAACAGAGTGAGACTCCAACTCAAAAAAAAAAAAAAACAGAAACAGGATTTTGCAGCGTTGCCCAGGATAGCCTCAAACTTCTGACCTCACGTGATCGTCTTGCCTCAGCTTCCCAAAGTTTTTGAATTATAGGAGTGAGCCACCGCAGCTAGCCAAGAGCTATCTTTTCTGATATTCATCTAGTTGGTAGATAGTTTTTGATACTTAAGACTGTAAAAATGGCTGTCAGACTTTTTTTTTTTTTTTTTTTTGAGTTGGAGTCTCACTCTGTAGCCCAGGCTGGAGTGTAGTGGCACGCTCATGACCACCCAGTGTTGACCTGCTGGGCTCCACTGTGATCCTTCTGCCTCAGCATTCCAAGTAGCCGGAACTACAGGTGTGCGCTGCCACACCCAGCTAGTTTTTTATTTATTGTGGAGTCGTGTCACCAAGTTGCCTGGGCTGATCTCAAACCCGTGGGTTCAGGCAGTCCACTCGCCTTGGGCTCCCAATGTGCTGGTATCACAGGCTGAGCTACCAAGCCCAGCCTGTCAGACGTTTTTACAAAATGCCTACCATTTACAACTTTTTGTGACCATTGTGATCATGTGCCTATCAGTTCTCTAATTCACATCCTGAGGCTAAGTCAGCAACTTAGTGGCAGGAATTGGCATTAAAACCTGATTCTTAAGGACTGCATGGCTGTGATACCGTTCTGCTTAACTGAGAAAGGACCTGCTATAGGAAGGACTATGGCAAATGATTGGATACTTTGTCTGTGGTATAAAGAATGTGTTTTTACATACTAGCTTTTCTGAAAACGTGGGCTTTTAAGGTATTTAGATAAGAGTGATTGGATGGTCCTAGGTATGAAGGTACTAAATGGTATTGTGGAAGACTATGGAAGGGTTTGCTACTGGGAGGGAGAATAGCAGTAATCAGGGCAGTGGCTAGACTGATCTTTGGGAATTATTCAACTCCAGCTCAGAAAGGATAGAGGAGTACATTCCCTAGAGAGTATCAGGGAAAAGCCTACGTCTTCATGCTGGATCTTGATGTGTGTTGGAGTCTTAATGAATACTCCAAGGTCATAGACATCTGGCTGGAACATAAAGACTGACCTGATTAAATTTTATCTTTTTCTTTTTCCATTCATATAAAACCAGTCCATGACAGAATACCTAGGCCTTTGTGGAAAATACAGCATTTCAAAAGGAAAGGGTTTTTCTCACTGTGAGAGTAGGTTCCACCATGACTCCTATTGCAACCAAGAAACTTTTTCTCTTCCTATACTGATCACTGGTGTAGTAGACGATGTTCTTGACTTTATAAAAACATGGCAGAATTGAAGGTTGGATCAAAGTTTGCCCTTTTGGGGGTGGGGGGCATGGAGTTTGTAATTATCCAGACCTGATTCAGGGCTCATCTTTCTTGTTAAGAGGACACTAGTTCTTTGGTACTTGATTCATATAATCAGGTCTCTGGTTCCTTTCAGACTTTCTGCTGACCCCTCTGTCACCCACTGCCGGTCAGGGCAGTCCCTCATTCTGCGTTGGGAGTCTGGAAGAAGACTCTCCCTTCCCTTCTTTTGCCCAGGTAAATCTTTTGCTTATGAAGCACCCAAGGGTATTTAACATTAACTCTGCTGCTTATTGTGGGACCCTCATCCAGGGATCATGACCTCTCATTTTAATACAGCTGGACAAATGGAGTCATCTCATGGGTAGGAGGGAAATTTACTGCGAGTGGGAGCTTTAGGCAGCAGGGAGTCGACTGAGAGTAGATTATGTTGTGGACAGTCCCTCTGATGGAAAAGGAGAGACTTAACAGGCTAATGTTGCACTGACTCTAATAATTATGGGAGGCTTTCTTAAGAGAAAGAGCTCAACAGTTCATGGATTTTAACTGTTCCTGATTCAAGGACCTCTGATTCAGGTGATATTTATCTGTTACATAGAATAAACAATTTCAGCTGGGCTCGGTGGCTCAGCCTATAATCCCAGCACTTTGGGAGGCTGAGGTGAGCGGATTGCCTGAGCCCTCGGGTTCGAGACCCGCCTGGGCAACTTGGTGAGACCTCATCTCTACAATAAAATCAAATATTAGCCGGGTGTGGTAGCATACGCCTGTAGTTCCAGCTACTTGGAAGGCTGAGGTGGAAGGATCACCGGCGCCCAGCAGGTTGAGGCCGCAGTGGCTGGGAGCGGCCACTGCACTCCAGTCGGAGTGACAGAGTGAGACTCCAACTCAAAAAAAAAAAAAAAAAAGAATAAACAATTTCTTTTCACTTTGAGAAAGGGGAAGGTTGTCTTGATTATCTGGTAACTAGCCAAAGCAGCTTCCTTGGAGCAGGATGGAGGAAACACTAGCCCAGTGTGACTTGCTGACAAATCACTTTATTCATCTCTGAAACAATAAGCAAACACTCAGTATTCCTGCAGTCAGGTCAGGTAGCTGAGGAAGATGAATGAATAGCTTGAAGTCAGTATTAATTTCTTTGTGGCTAGTTTGCAATTATTACTTTGACAGTTCCTTAGAGCAGTTGTTATGGATGTATCTTAAGTAAAAACAGCCAGTTTGTGCTGAGAAATAAGCAGGAATTGAACTTTGGTAATGAGGATCCTTAAGTCAAGAAGTCAAGGAGGATGAAATAATTTGAGGGTAATCCTGAAAGTTAACTGCTGGACTTCAGAGATTATTAGCAAGTGGTTCCCAGGAGTTATGCCAAATACTTGTTTTTTTAAAACTGGGTTTTATTGCCATTACTTTTTTCCTTTCAGCTTTATTTTGAAATTATTATCACATACAAGAAATTTAGCTGTTACAAGAGTATCCAATATAGTATACATTTTATTTCCCCATTTGTATCCGTATCCTTTATTGTTTTCAGTTCAGGGTTCGATCAGACATTACTCATTGCCTTTAGTTGTCAAGTTCCTTTGCTCACCCCTCTTTTTTTTTTTTTCCTCTTTCCATGGTATGGATACTTTTGAAGCATCCAGACCAGTATTATACAGTGTCCCACAGTTTGGATTTGTGCAGTTGTTTCCTCATGAGTGGGTTCGGGTTAAATGTTCATTTTTGGTAAGAATGAAACATAGATGATACGCATTTTTTTTTTTTTTTTTTTTTAGTTGG
>NW_007260039.1:346305-356441 GCF_000164805.1 Carlito syrichta | reverse complement strand
AGAGATGAGGTCTCGCTGCCCAGGCAGGTCTCGAACCCGCGGGTTCAGGCAATCCACTCATCTCAGCCTCCCAAAGGCACCGGATTACAGGCTGAGCCACTGAGCCCGGCTGATGATATGCATTTTAATTATCACACCTCTCAAGAGAAACATGATTCAGATGTCATACTACTTGGACACTGTCTTTGTGTTGCTATAAAAGAATGCATAGGTAATTTTTAAATAAGCCTTTGTGAAAAAAGGTTTATGGTCGAGCTCAGTGACTCAGCCTGTAATCCCAGCACTTTGGGAGACCGAGACGAGTGGATTGCCTGAGCCCACAGGTTCTAGACCCACCTGGGCAACTTGATGAGGCCTCATCTCTACAATAAATCAAAAATTAGCCAGTCATGGTAGTGCGCACATGTAATTCCGGCTACTTGGAAGGCTGAGGTGGAAGGATCTCCGGAGCCCAGCAGGTCAAGGCTGCGGTGACCGGAAGCATGCCACTGTACTCCAGTCTGGGCGAAAGAGTGAGACTCCAACTCAAAACAAAACTAAAGAGAAAAAAGGTTTACTTGGCTCATGATTCTACTGGCTGGAAGATTGGGCATCTGGTGAAAACCTCAGGCTCCTTCCAGTCATGGTGGAAGGCAAAGGGGAGCCCAAGGGGAACCCATGTGTGAAGAGATCATATGACAAAAGAGGAAGCAATGGTGGGGGGAGGTGTCAGGCTCTTTACCAGCCAGCTCCTTCTGAATTAATAGAACAAGAACTCACTCACATACCCCCACCTAGGATATTAATTACTCATGAGGGCTCTACCCCCGTGATCCAGACACCTTCCATTAGGCTCCACCACCAACATTTGGGATCAGATTTCTTTCTTTCTTTTTTTTAATTAACTCCCAAAAGGCAGATTAATTGGAGAAAAGTCATACATACTTATTTAGCATGTGGACATGGGGAAAATCAGAGTGGTTGCCCTTCTGATTTCAACATGGTGCCTGAAGGGGGTGGTCATATGTTCAAACTTTAGCAAATCTGAACTCCCTGGGACCAAAGGAGATCACCAAAAGTGATGGTACATGGTGAAGAAAGGTTGTCTAATAAAATTAACATCTGCCAACACAGCTCATCTTGAATAATAACTGTTTCTCACTTTGGAGCACATGCTTTAAGGACAAGACATTTCTGCTTGAACCCCAGGAGACTTATCTCTTGGTATTTTTCCAGGAACAAAATCCTCCCTGCCTTGACTGGCATGGCATATTTGGCAGTTGGGACTCATGGTGGCCCTCAACAATTACAAAACTGGCCTTGGCCAAGTAAGATTAAAAAATTCTCCAGGAGCAGGAGGATTCCGATTTTACTGTAGTTGCAGGAACTTTATTGACCTATGGCTGAATCTAAAAATTAATGATTAATGAGTTGTTAGAAAAGCAAACACTAAAAGGTAGTGAGAGCTGTTTGGGGCAATGTTAGGAGAAAGCTTAGTTAGCATGAACTTAAGTAACTGAAGTTGGATAGCCATATGATTAAATTTGGAGGGTACTACATATTGCTTACTCCCAACAGGTTGATGTTTTTAGGGGTTACAAGACCAGGAAAGCTTATCAAAAAGTTTGGAATCCTGATTCCAAAGTTGGGAGTCTGAGTAAGAATTTATTGTACCTTTTATGTATTGATCTTTACCTATTTCCTAAGGAACAGAACAGCTTATGGTTTACCACATTGTGGGTTTCAACTGCCATTTCCATTGGTCAGGATATAGAGGACATGACTGAAACTGTTAAGGACAGAAGTACCTGGAAAATCTCTGCAAAGGTGATAGTTGGTTCTGTGTCCTCCCAACCAGTTAGTGTCAAAATAGGAGTCTGGAAAACAGAAGTTGGACCAATTACCTAAATCCCCCCCCCCCCCCCACATTCTTACTTTGGCAGATGCTGAGGGTTGGAAAAGCAAAAGCAGATGTGTGGCCCAAAACTGCTCCAAAGAAAGGTGAGAATGGCCAGCCCACTTGTGCAGGGAGAGTTTGACTCTTTTCAGTAAAAGACTCTAGAGTTGTTTGTAGAATTGTAACACTGGTATTTTTTAGATGAGAACAGCTTAGTTCCTCCTGCCCCTGTGGACAGCGATGGGGAGAGTGATAACTCAGACCGTGTTCCTGTGCCCAGTTTCCAAAATTCCTTCAGCCAAGCTATTGAAGCAGCCTTCATGAAACTGGACACACCAGCTACTTCAGATCCCCTCTCTGGTAAGGGCAGAGAACTGGAGTGCTCAGCACAGGACTGTCAAATACTACATATGTACTGCCATTCTTGCCAGATCCAGCGGCAGACATCAATAATTGGACAGGCACATTTCCCTACGAACCTTTCAGCCCATTCTAGTGTCAAATGATGTTCCATTTGGTGTGCCAACCTATTTGCCACCCCAGATTAATTCTTGGGGGCTGGAAATGAAATTCTGAGGAACCCTTCCAAGACATAGTATATGGAGAGTAGATCCTGCCTACACTTTAGAATTCTGAGTTGGTGAAGCGTGACTTGTGACTAGACAAGAATGACATACTTATGGTGTGCTTTACTACATGTCTACCAGTATGCTCATTTTATTCTCCAACAACTACACTAAATGGGTATAACTCTCCTGTTAGGAGGAAACTGAGGTCCAGGGAGGTAGTGACTTGCCCAAAGACAAATGCATAGTGTATGCAAGGACTGATATTTGAATTCAGGCAGTCTAATTCCAGAGCCTGTATTCTTGGCTCTCACGGTGTGACTCTCAGTAATGAAAACTGCCCAGGGGACAAGGGGATGGCATTTAAAGCTAAGCAAGCTCTCTTTGTTTCCCTTTAGAAGAGAAAGGAGGAAAGAAAAGAAAAAAACAGAAACAGAAGCTCCTGTTCAGCACCTCAGTCGTTCATACCAAGTGACACTACTGGCCCAGGCTGCCTTCTCCATCTGTTTTTTTTTTTCCTTCTGTGCTTTTGTTTGGCTGCTGTAACTTTTAAGTATTTGAGTTTGAACAGATTTGCTCTGGGGGGAGGGAGTTTCCAGTGTGAGGGGGAACCAAGAACATTTTAAATACAATGTATTTTCCAGCTTCCCGTCTTTACACCAAAATAAAGTATTGACACAAGAGGTCTCTTCCTGCCAAGGTTTTTAGTTTATTTCCAGGTTAGTCTTTTTGACCCGTTGTATAAACTTTTCTCAACCCAAAGTAAGTTTGAGTCCTTTCAGTATCCCTTGGAGCAGCCCAGACCAGAGTGGTACAGCACCACTTTTGCTTAGTAGCATGCGTCAGGGCTTTATGATTCCAGCATATTTCTTAGTTTATCTTTTTAAAATAGTTGAATCTTTCCTACCTGTTCAGTTCTCCTTGTTAAAGAAACAGAGGAATGGTAATAAAATGGATTTAGGACACCCAGTTTGAATTGCAGTGTTTCTTCTGACAAATGGCCAGGCTGTGGTGCCAGATCTAGGTTGCCAGCTTGGTGGGGTAGTTTGTCCTTGGCACTTGAATGTGTGAAGGGATGGTTTTACACTTGAATGGCTTTATTTGGTAAGGAAAGTTGTAACTGTCACTAAGGAAGCCCTGGGAACTGCCAGCCCTCAGATCAAGATCAAGCTTGTTTTCAGTGATAGTGGCCTGAGTTGTAGGAATAGGAGTCTGGCACGCCCGGAGAATAGTACAGTTTGAAAACAGGATTGCCCACTGTCTCCCTGGTATCTAGAGTGGTTTGTGTATGCCTTGGTTTGAACTGAATCTGAGTGATGTGAATTCTTTTGCTGCTTAATAAAGTAACCTCTGGGTGTAACAGAATGTCAAGGCAAGTTAGTGGCAATAAATTACCTGCACAAGCAGTCTGAGCTTTTTTTGTTTTTTTAAGTTCTTACAGGTCAGCTAGACATGTTATTTCTTGAATAGGTTAAAGTAATAGCTACTATGAACTTGAGCGATTCTTCTGTCATGGACTAATGTCTGGAGCTGGGCTTGGCTTTAACCTGCCATTTTAAAATAAATCCTGGGTCAAGAACTCTCCTGGGTGAGGGAGGATGTTCTGGCCCTGAGATGAGGGGGGCACATTGAAGCCAAAATCACAAATCTTTGAGGCTGTGGTGGCTGTGAGTGTGCCATTGCACTCTAGCCTGGGTGACAGAGTGAGACTCCAACTCAAAAAAAAAAAGATCAAACCAGTAAAAAATCACAAATCTGTTAAATATGTACAGTTCTTTCAGTGTCATCTACTTTACTGTGGAGAAGAGAGATCCTAGAAATGTCAACAATAGGTCGGAGGCCAAAACTGATCACGAGTCTGTGGCAGTCTCAACCCGTCTTCCGGTATAAGGCAAGAGGGAAGAGTAGACTGTAGAAAATTGCCCAAAGTTGGTAGCTGCTGCATGGCTGTGTAATAATGAAGTCAGGTGAGCTGCCCCCCCCAGTCCAAAAACTGTACTGTTAAGTCACCTGATTAAGTAGTGGCAAGGAATGTGGTATTTAGAAGGCCTTGTGGGTCATACTGATACTGGCTATAGATTTGTGCCAAGTTTAGTTGCTGGGTTTTACTAATAGTTCTACTTAAAATGACTTGGCTTGCCTAGGATCTATCCTGGGGTTACAAAGTAGAAGGCTAAGTATTCCCAGCCAGTCTTCCCACCAAGGCCAAGGCTAGAGGGGGACAGAGATTTGAAAATGCCAAGCATGAACTCTGTAAGCCATTTTTAAAATACAGGTAGGTATGATAAATGCTACAAAACCCAAATACACTTATTAAATTTCTCTCAGCCAAGCAGTTAAATACAAAAATGTCTATAACTACAAAGTTCATAACCTGTATCTCTTAACCAGGGAATGCTAGGTAAAGGCAACTTCAGTTTAAGTAAGTCCTCCATTTCAAATTGGCAACATGTCCTTTGGTTAGCAGTCATCCTTGGAAAACTAGAAAATGCTACTGCCACCAGAATGTCCTGTTCCAACAAGTAGGCCCAGGGCTTGGGCACAGTGTAGCTTGCTATATGGTAAGCAGTTCACTCCATTGCTTCAGCAGCCTCCTCACCACCATCTGAAAGCTCTTCTTCACCGGACTCCTCCTCTAGTAAACAGCTTCTTGTAACTGACTTCTGGATAGCTTCCCGTTCTCCTGGAAGAAAGGCAGACAGGAATGAAAGGTGTCTTTGGGGGAAGGTCAGTCACTGCTCAGTGGGCACTGGGCTAGTGTTGCTTACCTTCATCAGTGCAGTTCTGCAACAAGATCAACAGCTGCCTTCTGTTGTACTGAATTAGGAACTTCTGACATGTTCTAATTGTACCTGGCACATGAAAGTTTCTGTGGTCAACAGCTTGTGGAAACTTAGACTTTCAGAGCTAGAGGAAAGGATAGTGGGAAGACCCACCCATCAGTTAAGATTGGACTCTGAACATGTCACCTGTTGAAAATGAGCCATAACACATGCTGTCTCCCTACCTCCCACATATAACGTGTTGAAAAAACAAGGGTAACGGTGTCCTTTGTTCTCCAAGTACGTGATGAAAGGAAGAGCTGACCACACAAGCTGGTAGAATTCCTTTCGGCATCGAAGTAGCACTATTCCAGTATAGGCATTGAGGTATCGAACTACAGGAGGAGAAAAAAAATAGTTCTGGAAAACTCTGGATTCACAAGAGCAGGTTAAAAACCTTAGGTTAACAGAGAGCCTGCTATGTGCTAAGGAATGTTCTAGGTGACATTTAGGATGTATCAGTAAAAACAAAGATTCCTGAATTTAAAAAACAAAACACTTTAAGACAGACTTCCAGTTATGGAAGGGGGTAACCACCCCCTTGCACATCACACAGAACTGGTGAATTAATTTAGAATTTAAAATGCCTTTCTAATTCACTAAGTAGTTAATCTGATAAGTGGGGGAAGGGAGACAGGGATCCATCTTTATTCAGCAGGAAAAACAAGAAAACTAACAGCAAAAAAAAAACCTTGCCTGAAAAACATGGCTTTACTGCTACTGGGGTATGGGGGTTCTTTTAACTGAGTCTCACCTTATGCACAACAGACATGCTTTTATGCCCATGTGCATTTAGCTCTCCTGGATTCAATCTCAATCTTAAGGTAAAATAGGAAACTAAGTGGTGTGTAAGGACCCCCCCTCATCCCTGCTCATCCTGTATTTACATATACACACAGTCATGTGTTCTGTGCTTTTATCTTTTTGTTGTTGTTAGAGATAGCCTTGCTCTGTGGCCAGGCTGGAGTGCAGCCGGAAGTTCATAGCTCACTACAATCAGGCGATACTCTGGCCTTAGCATCCCAGCACTTTGGGAGGCAGAGGTTGAGGGGATTGCCTGAGCTCAGGGTGTTCACGACCAGCCTGGGCAACTTGGTGAGACCTTGTCTCTTAAAGAAAAAAAACAAAAGGGAAAATAACGATTCGGGGTTACGCCCGAATCCTCACTGCTAACGTGAGACTAATTTTTGAGCAGGTAAAGGCTGCCCCTAAGGTGACCCACCTACTTTGTGGGATGCCTGGGAGTCACGATCTGCCCGTACCCGTAGTTTAAAAAAAAAAAAAAAAAAAAGGCGGTTGTGGTAGCGCGCGCCTGTAGCTCCAGCTACCTGGAAGGCTGAGACGGAAGGATCGCCGGTCGAGGCTGCGGTGGCCCGGAGCGTGCCACTCTAGCCAGGGCGACAGAGTGAGACTGCAACTCAAAAAAAAAAAAAAGCTTTTCAGGGTAATTTTGATAATACATGTTTTTTCGGGGGGCCGGTCATTTTGATGATACATGTTTTTTCCACGTGATGTACATGTGACCACATAATAGCTTTCTAGGAACTTCACACAGCTTCCCTAGTTTAATTCTCTATCCTATTAAGTTCAGTCACAACCCCCAACTACGGATGTCAAACAGGAGCCGAGAAGACTTTAACCCAAAGTCCCACTGCCTTCGGCCCCTGCTTTTAACTCTCCGCCTTATTTCGGACTCGTCTGGACCTCCAACGCAGTTTCTAAAGCCGATGTCGTACGAAGGATGGTGCCCCGGCTTGGCCGCTCCAGAGCTGGCCCGTGCCCCCTTGTTTCCCCGACGCCTGCCCTCTGCAGATCCCGCTGTCCTTCCGGGTTCCCCCAGAGCCCTCGCACCCGCGAAGCCGATCGAGCAAGCGGCCGCGCCGAAGGTCCCGTGTACCCGGGCGATCGTGTCCCGTACGAGGCCGCCCAGCACTCGGTCGTCCAGGCTCAGGCGGCAGCGGGGGTCGTCAGACATCAGTTCGCAGAGCAGGTACCTGAGGCAGGCGAGAGGCAGGTGAGCGCGAGCCGGAGCCACGGGGATTCAGCAGGGCCCGGGGTCGGGGGGGGCCTGGAACGGGAGGCTTACCTGTGCTTGAACCGCACCATGGCTGCCTCCGCGCTGGCGGGACGAGCAAACCGGATGTCGGTTCTGCCTGCGGCCAATGGGAAGTTTGCTTCCGCAGTCTTGCAGCCAGTCAGAGAAGGAGGTAGGGTACGAGGGCGGAGCTAGGAAGTTGAGAGGCCGAGCCCTGTGTCAGCTCCTCCAAGTCCCGCCTCCGTCCGGTTTGTTAGCGCGCATGCGTCCTGCGAGAACGACTTGACTAGCCGGGAACTGGCGTCCGCTGTTCAGCGGCTTGTGGTTCCGAACGGTGGTTTTGCTCCAACGGGCGTTTACTGTACTGTGTAGGAAGCCGCCGCTGCTTTGGGGGGCCCTGGGGGACCTTGCAGTACAGTTATGTATACACTTTTATTCTCCTCCCCAAGCTGTATGGTGGAGATTTTGAGGGCAAGACCCTGTGCTTGCAGCCCAGGGATTGACACGGGAAATCGGACCTTATTTTCAGGTTAGAGCTCAGTTTCATTCTGCCGCACAGCTAAATATGCCATTGCCGTTCGGACCTTTCAACAGTCTTATGGAAGTAGGTGTATTGTTTTGTTTGCAAAAAAAAAAAAAGATGGTCATTTTATATATATATATTACACATATACACATATATACACACTCTTATATTTTTTATATTTTATTTATATTTATATTTTATATTTTTCCAGGGACCACTGAGATTTCCTAGACTCACTTAGAGAGTCCCCGAAGTCAAAATTACTATCATAAGACTAAGGTGTTATTTACCTTTTTCACACTCTCAGAGTGACAAAGTTTTCCAGAGGCTGCTTGACATGTGATGACGTCACTGCTCTGACCGCTAATGGAATTGTGCATTTTGTTTTAAACATCCCTCAGTTTTCATGTTCATGGTAAATAGCGATATTGCCCACAAAAATAAGAGCTTTTGGGATCCCCAATAATTTAAGGGTGTAAAGGGGTCCTGAGACAGAGAAAACAGTTTGAAGACTGTGCCATGTGTTAAATTTTATTTCTCCTTTTATTTTCTTTTTAAGAATAGAGAATTTCCTCACTTGTATTATGGTGAGTAAACAACAACAAAACAATGGTGAGTAACAACAAAAGGAAAGAATAGAGGATCATACTGATGAGTACTTTTTTTCACTTGAATATATTTTTTTAATGTCTTATTGAGGTGTAACATACATAAAATGCATACTCTCAAGTGTACAAGTCAATGAATTTTTACAGACTTCTGCAATCCCCGCCAAGATTAAGATATAGGGCATTTCCCATACTCCAGAAAGTTCCCTGAGCTCTCTTCCCAGTCAAAACTCTTACCACTATTAGCCATTATTCTGACTTCTGTCATGATAGATTAGCTTTGCCTCTTGAACTTTATATAGATATCCTACAGCGTGTTTTCTTGTGTCTGGCTGCTTTTGCTTAGTATAACTGTAAGATTCATTCTTGTTTGACTATCTTTTATGTCAACCATGCTGCTACAGCATTGCATTGTTTGGCTGTACCACCGTTAAGTTGGTCAATATCCTCTTGACGGACGTTAAGTTTAGTCCTGCATTTTCTTGTTATACCCAGTACTTTGATGTATGGCCCTGTAGCTAAGTCATTATGCCCGTTGCTGACTATTTGTAGAACCGTCATGGCCTTGGCTGGCCCTGTGAGGTCCGTGAAGAGGCAGCTTTCACAACCGACTTTTTTTTTTTGAGTTGGAGTCTCACTCTGTCGCCCAGACTGGAGGGCAGTGGCCTCTCCCGGCCACCGCAGCCTCGACCCGCTGGGCTCCGGCGATCCTTCCGCCTCAGCCTTCCGAGTAGCAGGAACTACAGGCACGCGCTACCACGCCCGGCTAATTTTTTGATTTATTGTAGAGATGAGGTCTCCCCTGCCCTGGAGGGTCTCGAACCTGCAGGCTCAGGCAATCCACTCACCTCAGCCTCCCAAAGGCGCGGGATTACAGGCTGAGCCACCGAGGCCGATTAGATTTTTGCAAGATCTGGGATTTCTGAATTTGCCCATCTCGCACTTTTCTTCACCACCTCAAAGGAGAGATGCTGGGGAAGGGAAGGGAGGAGAGGAGGAGGGAGCGCAGAGGCCCTGCTGAGGGACCGACAGCTACAACTTTCTCCCTACCCAAGAATCACCTTTCTCCGGAAAGTGTCGCCAGTGTCCTCCTCTGACCAGCAGGGGGCACAAGAGGCCCGCAGTGCGCAGAGAGCGCAAGCCCGCCCCCATCCCCGCCCCCACCCTACCCCCCACACCTCGGAGGGCACTTTTTACCCGAATACTTCCGAGCTGTCATCTCACTTAATCCCGACGCTTCCCGCATTTCACAGCTGCAGTTGGGGCTCAGACCAAAGTCATGTGTCCAGTAAGAAGCAGGATCAGGATTTGAAGCCAAAGCCATCGGACTCCAGAGTTCTTGCTCCGGTCTACACCATGAACGTCCTCCCGGGCGGTTTCACTTATCCACGCAGTGTAATGAGTTGGAGAGGCGACAGCTGTAGGCTTGAATGCCCCCCCTCCACTTGCCAGCTGGGTTCTGTCGAGGAGGTGAATTCATGTCTCTGCGTCTCAGTTTCCTCGTCTGTGCAATGGGATAATGACAACTCCCTCATGGGTGGATCTGACATTTAAGCGGGATTCCCTGGGCAAAATGCCTGGCGCCGTGAGTGCGCGGTCAACGCTGCTCTGAACGAAGGATTTCTTCCCAACGAGGCACACACAGCCCCGGGAGGACCCCCGCTCTGCTCCCGGCCCGGCGCCCCCAGCGCCGCGAGGGTGCA
>NW_007260039.1:334254-345968 GCF_000164805.1 Carlito syrichta | reverse complement strand
TCCACCCGAGCCATCGTCCCCACCCTGCCGAGGAAAGGGGTTGAGGCACCAGACACAGGCACGAGGTCACGCTAGGATGGAATCCAAACTCGATCTGTCTGACCCCAGCCTGTGCCCTTAATGCATTCAGATTCTGCCTGGATCAGTGGGGTAGTAGCTGTTGTTATTACTGGGTTTTGTGTTTGTTTGTTTGTTTGTTTGTTTCAGTCGGTCTCACTCCGTTGCCCGGGCTGGAGTGCAGTGGCGTGATCACTGCTCACCACAGCCTCGACCTCCTAGGCTCAGGCTATCCTTCCACCTCAACCTCCGAGTAGCTGGGACTACAGGCTCATGCCACCACACCCAGCTAAGTTTCTGATTTTCTGTAGAGACAGGTCTCCCTATATTGCCCAGGCTCGTCTCCAACTCCTGGGCTCAAGTGATTCTCCTGCTTCCGCCTCCCAAAGGGCTGGATTACAGGCGTGAGCCACCACTCCTGACCAAAAAACTTGCTTTTTTTCTTTTTCTGAATATATAGATGAGGTCTTGCTATTTTGCCTAGGCTGGTCTTGAACTCCTGGTCTCAAACGATGCTCCTGCCTTGACCTTCCAAAGTGCTGAGATTATAGGTGTGAGCCACTATGCCCAACATGACTGTTATCTTTATCACAGTCATTCTGCTGGGACTTCTCAGAAGAGTAGATCCTGACAGGATCAGATGCTCAGATAAATGAGGGGAGGAAGCTTGGATTTGGGAAACTTCCCTAGGGTTCCTCCACTCCTTCCCATCTGAGGGTGCCCACTCTCAATTTGCCTTTTTGGATCAGACACAAAAGGAGTATTAGCTCCAGCAAGACCTTTGAAATGTACTCAGGTTCATGATCAGTCGGTGCAACCCACATCAAGACCCTGTCTCTGCAAATAATTTTTAAAAATTAGCCTAGGGTGGTGGCATGCACCTGTAGTCCCAGCTACTCAGGAGGCTGAGGTGGGAGATAGCTTGCGCCCAGAAGGTCAAGGCTACAGTGAGCTATGATGGGGCCTCTGCACTCCAGCCTGGGGAGAGAGCAAGATCCTGCCTCTAAAAAAAAAGAACAAAGGCTGGGTGTCATGAATGACATCTGTGATCCCAGCACTTTGGAAGGCTAAGGCTAGAGAATTGCTTTAGCCCAGGAGTTCGAGACCAGTCTAGGCAACATAGTGAGACCTTGTCTCTACAAAAAAAAAAAAATCAAAAAATTAGCTGGGTATGGTGGTGTGCACCTATAGTCCCAGCTACTTGGGGGGCTGAGGAGGAAGAATCACCTGAGCCCAGGAGGTCGAGACTGTGGTAAGCCCTGATATTCCACCACACTCCAGCCTGGGTGACAGAGTGAGACTGACTCAGAACAAACAAACACACACCTCCAAAATATAACTCACCCAACCCATTTCACAGGCTAGAAAATTGGGAACTTAGAAGGCTGTTGGGCCAACTATGAAAATGCTCCCATTTGACCTTGGGAATGGCAGGCTATAAGTGTATCTCTTGTTCCCAGTGTCTTCTGTGGGATCCAGAGTTGCTGCCTTCATTCTTCATCCTTATCTCCTGGGAGATCATTCATTAGGATCTCACTATGTACCAGGCACCGTACTAGGCACTTTCTGTGTTTGGCTTCATTTAGTCCTCACAACAGCCCCTGGAGGGTAGGTCCCACTATTCTCTGAGGCTCAGGAAGGAAAACGACTTCACAGTCGGTGGTCTGAGTTGACCTCTGTCTTATTTCAGAAACCTGTGCTCTCAACCCTTTGTTCTGTCCTCCCTATTCTGGGATGTCTGGGACTTAGAAGGAGGTTTGAGGAAGAAGAACCCAATTGGGGTGCCATTCTGAGGTGCCATTAGCATCCGGGGCGGGGGGTCCTATCAGAGCCCAAATGCTGCTATGGCGAATAGTAGCAAAGGAAAATTGTATTTGTTTTAGCATTTTGTTAAGCAGCCACTGCTCATTAGGGGCTCCCGCTCCTCTAATCCTATCAACTAATTTTCTGCAAAGCCCTTTTGGGGACGATCTAAATAAAGTTAAACCCTCCATCTGCTTGGCCAAGGGCTCAGGGAGCCCCTGCATCCTCCAGGTTGCTAGGGCAGATGCAGCCGTCCCTGGACCTCAGACAGGGCACTGCATCTCGCTCTTCCTTCATCCTCGCTGTCTTGTGGACCTCTCTCCCTGCCTGCTGTGAGAACTCGTTCATCCAAAAATTAATTGAAATTACAAGGGCACTACTGTTTGACCCAGCATTTTCTCCACCAGCAATTTATCCCACAGAGATTCTTGCACTTGTGCCAAATGAAAGGTGAACAAGGCTGAGTCTTGCAGCATTGTTGGTAACAGTAAAAGGGTACCTCAATGTCAGAAAGGATCCACTCTATGTGTATATTTATTGGACAACTATGTGCCAGATAATGTTTGGTGTTTTTTTTTGAGTTGGAGTCTTACACATGTGCATGTCTATTTGTTCAGGCCACTATAACACGCTCCCGGCCACCGCAACCTCGACCTGCTGGGCTCCGGCGATCCTTCCGCCTCAGCCTTCCAAGTATCTGGAACTACAGGCATGTGCCACCGTACCCGGCTAATTTTTTTGATTTATTGTAGAGATGAGGTCTTGCCAAGTTGCTACTCAGGCGGGTATCGCACCCGTGGGCTCAGGCAATTCACTCACCCTGGCCTCCCAAAGCGCGGGATTACAGGCTGAGCCATCGAGCCCGGCCAGATAATGTTAAACACTTTACATGCATTGACTCATTGAAGCCCCACAACTATTCTCTAAAGTAGGTACTTCATTTCTTCAACTCCATTTTACAGGTGAGGAAACTGAGGCTTGAGGAGAACAAATTGCTTGCCCAAGGTTCACAGAACTAGTACACAGCCAGAGCAGCCTTTGGACCAGGCAGTCCATGCTCTTAACCACTATTTCATATGGCATCTCTGTCTTTATTTAATGGAAAATCCCCAAAAGGTGACACCAATAGATCTTGATGGTGGTTACCTCTGGGGAGAGGAAGTAAGGTATGAAATAGGAGGGGAGACTCACTGTATACTGTATTCCCTTTTGTACTATTTTATTTTACCATGTTGTTATGCACTAAATGTTTGTGTTCCTCCCAATTCATATGTTGAACTCTTCCCCCCCAGCGTGGTGATATTAAGAGGGGAGGCCTTTGAAAGGTGAGATCAGTCATGTGGGTGGGTGCCTCAAGAATGGAATTAGTCCCCTTATAAAGGAGACCCCAGAGAGTTCTCTTTCTATCTGCTATGTGAGGATACAGCAAGAAAGATGCCCCTCATCAGACATGGAATCTGCTGGCTCCTTGATCTTGGACTTCTCAGCCTCCAGAACTGTGAGAAGTAAATGTGTGTTGTTTAAGCCATCCAGTCTGTGGTATTTTTGTTATAGCAGCCTGAAAAAAAGGACACGTACATGTGTAAGTTTCATAATTTTTTTTTGAGTAGAGGTCTCACTCTTGCCCAGGCTGAAGTGCAGTGGCAGTATCCTGACGATCATGGCTCCTGGAAGACTAAACCTCCTGGGCTCAGACAATCCGTCCACCTTGGTGTCCCAAGTAACTGGGACTGTAGGTATGCACCACCACACCAGCTAATTTTTAAAATTTTTGTAGGGGTGAGTTCTCACTATGTTTCACAGGCCGGTCCCAAACTCCTGGGCTGAAGCAGTCTGCCTGTCTGTTTCCCAAAGTGCTGGGATTATAGGTTTGAGCCAGCACAACTGGCCTGGTTTCATAATTTAAAGAAGTTACTGAGCTCCAGTCCCCAAAGTATGTTATTACTAATCCTTATCTCAACTCTGGAAGTGGGTATTACCATTTTCCCCATTTTGCAGATGAAGGAGCTGAACTCACTGAGGTAGACTTGCTGGGCCAAGAATAGCCAAGGGTGACTCTTCAAGCTGGTGCTCATTCTTTTAATTTTTATTAGCTCCTTGAGGTTGGAGAGTTCAGAGGGGAGAAAAGTAGTTAAAAGCCTGAATTCTGGAGCCAATGTGCCTGGGATCAAGCCCCGACTCAGTCAGTTATCAGCTGTGTGACCTTGGACAGGTCACTTTCCCCCTCTGAACTTCAGTTTCCTCCCTGTGAGGATTAAATGACTTACCTCCATGTCAAGTGATTAGAACAAGACCTGTTTCCTCATGAGTACTCAAAAATATCAGGTATTTTTATATTATTGTTCTCAACATTGTCTTCCCCAACTGCAAGACCTGAGTGTTTCCTTCTCCCAGCTGGTGGTTTCAGTCCTTTTCCCAAAAGACAAGGCCCAGTCACCCTGCGTTCCAGTCTCCAGGAGAAGTCCCTTGATATCGGTTCTTCTGGGTTGTCTCTGTGTGGTGGTTGTGATCAGAGATGATCACATCACCAGAGCTGGGAAAAGAGGCAGAGCCATGGGGCTGGTATGGCTCAGATCCAAGGCAAGACAAGGCAAGGCAAGGCGGGCAGCCTCCTCCCAGTTCGGGATGTTCCCAGTGCGTTCCCACTGCTCACACTTGGAGGGAGAAGGGCCTCAAAATAGCTGTTGCTTCCCCAGCACGGCGCTAGGCCAGGGACAGGAATAGACATCTGGGGGCGGCCGCCGCAGCCTTCCTCAGGGACCCTGGGGAGGGGGCCAGAAATAGAGGCCAGACCCCCCCCATGTGGATGGGATAGTACAGCTGGCTGTCAATGTGCATTGACCCACCTGTGACAGTCTCACTGGGAAGTGTTGCTTCAGCTGGCTCTAGCCGGTCAGTGGGTCACCAGCACCAAGCAGACGCCAGCCAAGCTCCTGGACTGTTGGACCAATCCAAAGTGCCCTTCAGCACTGGATCCTATGAGCCTCTCTGGACAGGTGGGAAAACTGAGGCCAGTTCTTGTAATCATGCAGCTGATTAGTTTGCTTAATAGTCAAACTGACAGGAAAGGCAAGCCCTGGGGCTTTGCAAGGCAGTGTAAGGTGTTGTTTTTTGGGGTTTTTTTTTTCTTTTTTGAGTTGGAGTCTCACTCTGTCGCCCAGACTGGAGTGCAGTGGCCGCTCCTGGCCACCGCAGCCTCGACCTGCCGGGCTCCGGCGATCCTTCCGCCTCAGCCTTCCAAGTAGCTGGAACTACAGGCATGTGCAACCACGCCTGGCTAGTTTTTGACAGATTGTAGAGATGAGGTCTCACCAAGTTGCCCGGGCGGGTCTCGAACCCGCGGGTTCAGGCAATTCACTCACCTCGGCCTCCCAAAGCGCTGGGATGACAGGCTGAGCCACCGAGCCCAGCCAGTGTAAGGTGTTTGTTGGCTAAAGGGTTAAAGGAATCAAGCTGTCTGCTGTGGGTCCAGTCTACATTGCCTATGTCCTGCATGGCCTCAGGCCTCACTCTTTACCTATAGAATGAGCACAATAATAGCACCCACCTCTTTTAGTGGTTGTAAATATTGAATGAACTGATGCTTGTGTGCTATTATGATTGTTGTTTTCTCCCTAGATTCCTGTTCATTCATCCCAAGACATTGGCTGAGTGCCTCCTAAGTGCCTGGCATAGTGCTAGACCCAGGGTGACAAGAAGAGATCTAGTTGACATTTCAGGGAGCCTGCCCTGAGCCAGCAGCTGTGTGAAGTGACTTTTATATGTTATCTCATTGCCGGGCTCAGTTTGTAATCCGAGCACTTTGGGAGACCGAGGTGAGTGGATTGCCTGAGCCAGCGGGTTCGAGATCTGCCTGGGCAACTTGGTGAGACCTCATCTCTACAACAAATCAAAAATTAGCTGGGCGTAGTAGCACGCACCTGTAGTTCCAGCTACTTGGAAGGCTGAGGCAGAAGGATTGCCGGAACCCAGCAGGTCGAGGCTGCAGTGGCCAGAAGTAGCCACTGCACTCCAGTCTGGATGACAGAGTGAGACTCCAACTCAAATAAATAAATAAATAAATGTTATCTCATTTATTCCTCAAGACAACCTAAGAGGGGTCATTATCATTGCCTGTTTTACAGATGGGAGGAGAAAGCTCCCGAGAGATGAAGTCACTTCTCCAGGGTCACATAGATGGGAGGTAGCAGAGCAAGGGTTTTGAAACCTGGTCCATCTGCCTGCATAGCCGATGCACTACCCTCTTTATTGGGGATACTTTTTTTTTTTTTTTGAGTTGGAATCTCACTCTGTTGCCCAGGCTGGAGCACAGTGGTGCTCTTACAGCTACCCCAGCATCGACCTGTTAGGCTCAGGCGATCCTTCTGCCTCAGCCTTCCAAGTAGCCAGAACTATAGGCACGCAATACCACGCCCAGCTAATTTTTTGGTATATTGTAGAGACAAGGTCTCACCAAGTTGCCCAGGCTGGTCTTGAACCCCTGGGCTCAGGCATTTCTCTCACCTCGGCCTCCCAAAGTGCTGGGATTACAGGCTTGAGCCAGCCCACTCGACTGGGGATACTCTTTATTGGGGAGATGAACAAGTCATTCAGTTGTTACAGCCCATTGGTTGTGTAAGGGGTTTGGGTACGTGGAGAAGGGCTCCAATCCCTCAGCCTTGACGGTGACAAGCCCAGCCCCTAGTGGTGCCCCCAACCTCTGTTCCAGGCCTCTCCAAGTAGCCAGGGAGTTTTGGGGAAGAGGAAGGCTAGAGGATGTCCACAGCCCAGCCTCACTCATGCACCGGTCTCATGTGGGATGTGAGATGGTCCCCAGGCCGTACTACAAAATTCCCACCTCCCTTCCCCTGGGTGTCTCTGAGTACCTACTGTGTGGCAGGCCTGTGCTGGGCCCTGAGAATACAAAGAAAACTTTGTCCCTGCCCTGAAATTGCTCACAGAGCAGTGAGACAAACAGGCTGGAAAGGCTGATGGGGCAAGAACAGGGACAAATGGGGGCCCAGAGGAGGTACCTCACTCAGCCTGAGAGGTCAGGGAAAACTTCCTGGAGCTGGCGGTGTCTGAGCTAAGGCCCAAAGGAGAAAAAGAGTTAGCCAGGGGAAGAGAGGAGGTAGGGAGAGTATTCTAGGTGGAGGGAAAAACTTGTGCTAAGGAGTGCTAACACAGTGCTGAGTTTCAGGAACTGTGAGTAGTGGGGGGTAGAGGTGTGAGTGAGGGGCATCAGGGCTGTGTAGATGAGCAGGGACAGGTCCTTCAGGGCCTTGCCACCCAGGGTCAAGGGCTTGGATATTGTCTGGAGGGCTGAGAGACTGAGATTGGAACCTGCTGGGAGGTCCCCACTGTCTGCAGGGAAGGATAGACCTCAGGGACAGGGTTGGAAGTAGGGAACCCAGCGAGGAAGCTACTTCCTGGAGAGAGGAGAGATACTTGGATGAGGGTGGTGGGATGGAGAGAAATGGGTAGCGAATTGGCTACCTAGTGTTGCATAATGTCACCCCAAAACTTTGTGGCTTAAAACAGAATTTATTATTTCTCACTATGCTGGGGGGTGAGAGGGAAGTGCTTTACCATGTAGTATCATCTGGGGCCCTGGGATGATCAGAAGGCCCAAAATGGCCTCACCCATGTGGCTGGCAGTCAGTGCCAGCTGCTGGCTGGGTGCTCAGTTAAGGCTGTTGGGTTGGGAGGCCTCAGTTTAGGGCATTCACCCACGTTGTGCAATCACCGCCTCTTTCTAGTTTCTTTTTTCTTTTTTTTTTTTTTGAGTTGGAGTCTTACTCTGTCGCTCAGACTGGAGTGCAGTGGCTGCTCCCGGCCACCGCAACCTCGACCTGCTGGGCTCTGGCGATCCTCCCGCCTCAGCCTTCCAAGTAGCTGGAACTACAGGTGCGCACTACCACGCCCTGCTGATTTTTTATTTATTGTAGAGATGAGGTCTTGCCAAGTTGGCCAGGCGAGTCTCGAACCCGCGGGCTCAGGCAATCCACTCATCTCAGCCTCCCAAAGGCACAGGATTACAGGCTGAGCCACCGAGCCCAGGTGACTATACTTTGTTTATTCATTCACCTGTGGATGGACATTTGGGCTGTTTCCACCTTTTGGCTATTGTGACTACTGCTGCCTTGAACATTAGCAAACAAGGATCTGTTTGAATCCCTGTTTTCAGTGCTTTAGCAATGGAATTTCTGTGTCATATGGTAACTCTATGTTTAACTTTTTGAGGAACTGCCAAACTTTTCTGCAGCAGCTGCACCATTTTGCACTTCCAACAGCAATGTATGAGTGCAGTGGACTGAATATTTGTGTCCTCCCAAAATTCGTATGTTGAAATTGTAACCCCTAAAGTCATGGCACTGGGAGGCGGGGCTTTGGAAAGTAATCAGGTAATGAGGTAATGAGAGTGAAGCCCTCATGAATGGGATTAGTACCCTCATAAAAGGGCCCCCAGAGAGCTCTCTTGCCTTCCCTCTGCCATGTGAAGGTGCAATGAAAAGCTGACAATCTGCAACCTGAAAGAGAGTCCTCACCAGAACCTAGTCATGCCGGCACCCTGATCTTGGCCCTCCAGCCTCCAGAACTGTGAGAAATAAATTTCTGTTGTTTATAAGCAGTCTATATGGTACTTTGTTACAGCACCCTGAACGGACTAAGACAACAAAAGTTATTTTTTTCCATATCATCACCAATACCTGTTATTCCTCACTCCCTTTTTAACGTTAAGGCCATCCTAGTAGGTGTGAGGTGGTATCTCATTGTGATTTTGATTTACATCTACTTAATGACCAATGATGTTGAACATCTTTTTGTGTGCTTTTTGGACATTTGTACATCTTTGGAGAAATGTCTATTCTATTACTTTGCCCATTAAAAAAAACCTTTTTTGAGTCGAAGTCTCACTCTGTCGCCCAGGCTGGAGTGCAGTGGCATGTTCATGGCCACCACAGCCTCGATCTGCTGGGCTTAGGCAAACCTTCCACCTCAGCCTTCCAAGTAACTGGAACTATAGGCACACACTACCATGCCTGGCTAATTTTTTGATTTATTGTAGAAATAAGGTCTCACCAAATTGCCCAGGCTGGTCACAAACCCCTGGGCTCAGGCAATCCTCTTGCCTCAGTTTCCCAAAGTGCTGGGATTACAGGCTGAGCCGCTGTGCCTGGCCAAACTTTTTTTTTTTTTTGACAGGGTCTTTCACTCTGTCACCCAGGCTGGAGTGCAGTGGTGCAGTCAAGGCTCACTGTAACCTCAAACTCCTTGGCTCAAGGGATCCTCTTGCCTCAGCCTCATGAGCAGCTGGGACTACAGATGTGTACCACTACGCCCAGCTAATTTTGTTTTGTTTTATTTTGGTAGAGATGGGGCCTCAATATATAATTCAGATTGGTCTGAAGCTCCTGGCCTCAAGCAATCCTCCTGCCTCAATCACCCAAAATGTTGGGACTACAGACATAAGCCACCATGCCCAGCCTATTTTTCCCACTTTTCAGTTGAGTTGTTTTTCTTTTTGTTGTTGAGTTGTTAGAGTTATTTATATATTCTGAATACTGAAACCTTATCAGATATATAATGTGCAAATATTGCCTCCCACTCTATAGGTTGTCTTTTCACTTTCTTGATAATATCCTTTGAATCAGAAAAGTTTTACTTTTCATAGAGTCCAGTTTATCTATTTTTTCTTTTGTTTCTTGTGCTTTCAGTGTCAAATTTAAGAATCCATTGTCAAATCCAAGGTCATGAAGATTTACCTCTATGTTTTTTTCTTATTGTTTTATAGAGTTAGCTCCTATCTTTAGACAATTATCTAGTTTGAGTTAGTTTTTTGTTTGTTTGTTTGTGAGTTGGAGTCTCCCTCTGTCATCTAGGCTGGAGGTCAGTGGCATGATCTACTGCTGGAGAGCAGTAGCCTTGAACTCCTGGGCTCAGGCAATCTTCTCGCCTCAGCCTCCCAAATAGCTGGGTCAGACATGTGCCACCCTGTCTGGCTAATTTTTAAAAAATTTTAGTTAGCATCTCACTAAAAGAGCCATGCTGAAGTACAGTGGTGCGTCACGGCTACTGCAGCCCCAACCCGCTGTGCCCAGACAATCCTTCTGCCTCAGCCTTCCAGGCAGCTGGAACCTAAGGTTCGCACCACCATACCTGGCTAATTTTTTAGTTTATTGTATAGATGAGGTCTCGCCAGGTTACCCAGGCTGGTCTTGAACCTCTAGGCTCAGGCTAGATAGTTTTTTAATATTTTGTAGAGATAAGGTCTCGCTATATTGCCCAAACTGGTCTCAAACTCCTGGGGTCAAGGCATTCTCCCACCTTAGCCTCTCAAAGTGCTGGGATTACAGTCATGAGCCACTGTGCCTGACTACTTTGAATTAATTTTTTTTTTTTTTTTTTTTGAGTTGGAGTCTCACTCTGTCGCCCAGACTGGAGTGCAATGGCCGCTCCCGGCCACCGCAGCCTCGACCTGCTGGGCTCCGGCGATCCTTCCGCCTCAGCCTTCCAAGTAGCTGGTACTACAGGCACGCGCTACCACGCCCGGCTAATTTTTGATTTATTGTAGAGATGAGGTCTTGCCAAGTTGCCCAGGCAGGTCTCAAACCCGCGGGCTCAGGCAATTCACTCACCTCGGCCTCCCAACGCGCTGGGATTACAGGCTGAGCCACCGAGCCCGGCCAGAGTTAATTTTTATATGTGGAGCTATGTAGGGGGTCCAGCTTTATTCTTTTTTTTTTGAGTTGGAATCTCACTCTGTTGCCCAGACTGGAGTGCAGTGGCACGCTCCCAGCCACTGCAGCCTCGACCTGCTGGGCTCCAGCGATCCTTCCGCCTCAGCCTTCCAAGTAGCCAGAACTACAGGCATGTGCTACCATGCCCAGCTAGTTTTTGATTTATTGTAGAGACGAGGTCTCACCAAGTTGCACGGGCAGGTCTCGAACCCGCGGACTCAGGCAATCCACTCGCCTCAGCCTCCCAAAATACTGGGATTACAGGCTGAGCCACCAATCCTGGCCAGCGTTATTCTTTTGCATGTGGTGAAGGTGTACTTCTTGGGGAGATCAACATGCCCTTACAGGGAGGGGAGGAATTGTTGGGAGATCATCTTTGGTGATAGTCCACTACAGGAGGTATTGGTTAAAAAAAAAGTAGTAAGTTGGCTGTGAGGGGTTGAAGAGAAGAGCCAGAAGAAGGCAGGCAGAGTGACAGTCACATTTCTGGTCAGTTAGGAAAACCTGGGGAAGAGCAAGACTGAGGTGAAGGGAAGAACTCAGTCATGGACACTTTGAGCTCCCTTAGGCATCCAGGCGCCAAGAGCACCAAGAGCACTGCTAATCAAATAAATAATAAATGAAATATGGAAGGGTGCTAGGCCTTGTTCAACAAATATTTATGGAACACTTCATACAAATACTTAGCATTCATATGGTGCTAACCATGGATCAGGTACTCTGCCTTTTTATTTTATTTCAGAGACAGAGTCTCATTCTGTTGCCCCAATTGGAGTGCAGTAGTGCTATCATAGCTCACTGCAGCCTCAAACTCCTAGGCTTAAGCAATCCTCCCACCTCAGCCTCCCAGATAGTTAGGATTATAGGCACATGCCATCACACTTGACTAATTTTGAAATTTTTTGTAGAAATGGGTTTCACTATGTTGCCCAGGCTGGGCTTGAACCCCCGCACTCAAGCAATCCTCCTGCCTCAGCCTCCCTAGCAGCTAGGATTACAGGCATGACCACCATGCCCAATCACTTTGCACTTTAAAAAAAGTTTAAGCAGCCGGGCTCGGTGGCTCAGCCTGTAATCCCGCACCTTTGGGAGGCTGAGGTGAGTGGATTGCCTGAGCCCAAAGGTTCGAGACCC